>NW_027128823.1:0-28674 GCF_037325665.1 Littorina saxatilis
TGTGTGTGTGTGTGTATGTGTGTGTGTATGTGCGTGTGTGCGTGCGTACGTGCGGGCGTGTGTGTGTGTGTCAGTGTGTGTGTGTGTGTGTGTGTGTGCACTAAAGTGAATTGTTATTGCCGCACTTGCTGTTTCCGACCATAAACGGGACCGATACCGGAATTCTGGAATCCGACACAGACACAATTTCCTGTTCTAAGAAATGACAAGAGTCAAAGAGCAGAGGGAAAGGAGAAGGCTCGCTAGAGCAGGATGTTCAACACCCCCCCTCCCCCCCGCCCCCCACCCCTCCCGCGTACCTGTGCCCATATTCTTGTAATCAATTCTATTTGGCACAAATCCCGGCCGTTACCGATAGCATTCTTTTCTCGACAACTTGTGTGTCTTCGTGTCTGTGACTGCATGTGTGTGTCTGTGTCTGTGTATACATGTGTGTGTGTGTGTGTGTGTGTGTGTTTGTTTGTTTTGTGTGTGTGTGTGTGTTAATATGCGTGCGTGCGTGTGTGTGTGTTTGTGCGCGTGTGTCCGTGTATGTGTGTGTCCGTGTGTATGTGTGTGTTTGTGTGTGTTTGTGTGCATGTGTGTGTATGTTTCTGTCTGTCTGTCTGTCAGTAATTTGGATTTGGGTTCGTGCATGTGTGTATGCACTTGAGTTTAAGCGCCGGAGGGTGGAATGGGGGGGGGGGGATTGGACGTGTTGTGTGTGTGAGTGGGGGGGGGGGTATGATGGTACGGGGCTGACAGTGGGGAAGAGCAAGGATAATGATCGGGCTGGGAGAAGGCACTGGTAGCCTAGTCGCAGCTTTTGTGCGATTGGCGTACCGCCAGTAATAGCGAGCCAATTATTATATTGTCCAATCGGACAACGGTGTGCAGCCGTCTGCATCGGAGCAGAAATAATGTTCCTTCCATATTGCAAACACGTAATGATGGTGAAAGGTCTCCTTTCCCTGTGTATTGATCTCTTCTGTATCCTCGGTTCTGATCTCAGCCCAATGGGAAGCACACTTTTGCTTGGTGCGTTCGTCTGAATCATTCAAAGGATTTTCAAGTCGATATTGATTCGGGTGTGTGTGTGTGTGTGTGTGTGTGTGTGTGTGTGTGTGTGTGTTTGTGTGTGTGTGTGTCAGTGTGTGTGTGTGTGTGTATATGTGTGTGTGTGTATGTGTATGTGTGTGTGTGTGTGTGTGAGTCTGTCTGTCTGTCTGTCTGTCTGTCTGCGTCTGTGTGTGTGTGTGTCAGAAATGAGCAACCAAAGCGGGTACTGTCATCGTCAGAAAATCAGAATGCACACTGCGTCAGGTCAGTAGGTAGACGGGTTTGAAATAGAGGAGCTGGGTAGGAACGTTGTGCTCTACTTCATACTAAGGTTTTAATTGTTCCTGTTGCTAACGGCTGTTTCTGTATTTCCTTTGTTTTTTATTGGCTCTTTGTTCCAACAGTGGGTCGGGGAGTTTGTGTTTTTGCGTGTTCGTGTGTGTATTGATTTTGTTGGTTGGTTTTCTTTGTTGTTTAGGTGTTTTTTTCGTGTTGATTTATGTTGTCATTGGCAGGTGTGTGTGTGTGTGTGTGTGTGTGTGTGTGTGTATGTGAATGTGTGTGTGTGTATGTGTGTGTGAATGTGTGTAGTATGCGTGTCTGTATATATATATGTGTGTATGCGTGTGTGTGTGTATATATTATATGTATGTATGTGGGTGTGTGTGTGCCGGTGTGTGAACTGGTCAGCCTTGTAGTGTCGTGGGTCGGTCATTTTGATATTGTCGAAGTCGGTAGGCCAATTGTACCATTTGACCAGAACCGGCACCCGTCAACCGGTCAGTTATCATGTCTGTGCATCTATGACATGGTTATTAAGTAATCGAGTTGGTCGTTTAATTATTCGAAGATTCGGTGACTCATATCGCTCTTGATGGGAAAGTGCATGCTTTTGAAAGTAGTTGTAGTTGTTTGTAATGTGTGAATTATCTTGCGATAGCGTATAATCATATGAGTGTTTAACTGCGTGACCAACCAACGAACGACCTTCAAGACGAATACTTAGTTCGGATCAGAGGAACCTCGAATTTTCAGTTTGTTAGTTCGATTCGCCGGCAAGGGGGACAATCGCCACCATGCAGTGTATGTGTTTAAGCCGATAACTTCCCTTGAACTACTTTCTGCCTGTTGTTGTTGTTGATGATGATGATGATGATGATGATGATGATGATGATGATGATGATGATGATGATGATGATGATGATGATGAACACAAACACAAAACTAGAGTTGTTTAATTTTCATTTTGTTAAAAAATCGATTTTGTTCTTCCATTAACAACACAGAGGTTCTGAAAAAAGGTTATCTTTATTGAGGACAGAAGTTTCTGAAACTTTGCATGTGAGTTCTTCCCGATTATATCACAAGAGGTGTTTTAAAAACATGTCTTTGAAGACGTCACATCCGACTTTAAAAATAGTTGAGGTTGCATTGTGGTGTCCAAATTGTTTTCATCATTATTTGAATTTATTTGTGAAACAATCTTTGACCCGGTCCGGACTATAGAATTTCAGGTTGGAAGCTGAAGCATATTAAAACATTTTTGTTTATTGAATTACGGTATTTCTTTATCATTTTCTGATTCCCCAAAAATATAGATTGTTTTGATGTGCTCAGAACTCACAATCGGTTTCTGCACATCAGGTTCAATGTTGGCATACGCTTCGCGGAGGCCAGCTCGACCCGCAGGGGTTTACAGGTTACGGCTAACCCAAGCCCTCATAGTGAGTTCTGATCCGTGGATTTGACTTTTGATCTTTCAATTTAAGATTTAAGGTCGACAAATTGACAAAATAAATTGATATCGCTTGACGCGACTTGTGTGTGTGGGGAGGGGGAGGTGGGGAGGGGGGAGTTGGGGGTGGACTGTGTGTGTGTGTGTGTGTGTGTGTGTGTGTGTGTGTGTGTGTGTGTGTGTGTGTGTGTGTGTGTGTGTGTGTGTGTGTTTGTGTGTTTTTAAAATTTTTCTTTTGCTTTCTAAATCGGGTTCTTTAGTATACAGCCCAGCAGTTTATTTTGTAGACAGTAAATGGGTCAGCCAATAAATAACGATACATGTTCGTTATTTTGTATATTGTAAGAGATCAATCAAACTGTTCGTGTAAAGTATTAACCTGGGGCTAAACCATGGGTATATATTCTCAAAACAACATCAACAACAACAACAGAACATTAGGATATGGTATGTATGGGAAAGACCTTTATTTTGATAACACTACGGCGTACGCGTACACAACAAAGCAAAACACAAAACTAACTTACCAGCACTCTAATTAGAAACCATGCGTAAAACGCCATATTTCCCTTTTCTTAACGAGCAAGGATACGTGCTCTAACCTTAGCTTCGTTCACTATTGTTATTCATGACGTCATTGAGCTTGGTCAAGAAAAGTCACGTGACACACAGGCGTGAGACAACCCTCGTACGTCAAGGTAAAATGCATGGTAAATCTTCTTCGTGAGGCTAACATAGCAGCTATCCTGGTTCATACGATTTATTACAATATTTGAATACGCATATATATATACGAGTACGAGTTTAGTCATGTCAATGGAGCACAACAAGCTATTCTTATAAGCATGTTCTTAAAGACAAAAGAAGATTTGGCGAACGATTATAATGTGCAAATCATAGAAGATACTGCCAAACACTGGAATAAGAAAAAGAGAAAAGGGAAACAAGTGCCAACTTTCACAGGAAGGAATTCTTCTTCTTCTTCTTCTTCTTCTTCTTCTTCTTCTTCTTCTTCTTCGTTCATGGGCCCCACGTTCACTCACGTTTTTAGCACGAGTGGATTTTTACGTGTATGACCGTTTTTACCCCGCCATTCAGGCAGCATACGCCGATTTCGAGGGAGGCATGCTGGGGTATTTTCGTGTTTCAATAACCCACCGAACTCTGACATAGATTACAGGATCTTTTCCGTGCGCACTTGGTCTTGTGTTTGCTTGTACACACGAAGGGGTTTAAGCCACTAGCAGGTATGCACATAAGTTGACCTGGGAGATCGGAACAATCTCCACTCTTAACCCACCAGGCGGCAGCGACCGGGATTCGAACTCACGATCTCCCGATTAGGAGGCCGACGTCTTACCACCACGCCACTGCGCCCGTCGGAAGGAATTCAAATGTAAAGCTAAAATAAGATGGCACTGAAGGGTCCAACTAGCGTCCCTACATTGCAGGAGTCATTTCCTGACAGGGAGAACTGGTAGATGAGGGGATATAAGCAAGTGTCTGGACTTTTTTTTTTTTTTTTTTTTTTTTGGGGGGGGGGGGGTTAGTCTCTTATCTGAGGATGTTGATGTCATGGGTACCACTGAATAAACATTTCAAGTGAAGTTCTGTGTGCAGTAATACAAAGAAAGGGGGGAAGCAGGATGAAAGACTCTTACATCGTGTGACAAGTGTGACAATACATTGTGTTGGCCGTATCAGGACAATGCATGACCAAAAATGAGTAGATGCACCATTAAGAGAATGAAGTAAACAGTTACGGTGGAGTGTGTGAATGGGATGGGGATGGGGGGGGGGTGGGAGGTGGAAGGGTGGAGATGACTGGTTAGGGCTATCACAGCAAATGTCCGAGATAAGCTCATAATCTTGGTAAAACATGAAAATATAATCATAAAGTTGGTAAGAAGGCAGTGTGTTGAATAAAAGAATACACACAAAAATCATAATGTATAACGCGCTGGACATGTTCGCTCTTCGGTATAAAGTTGGCTATATTGAACTATAAATATTTACGTGGAAATAGTTAGAAACAAAAGCATAAATTATACATTTAGTCTGTCAAAGAGTTTTTACATTCTTGCCTCTGAATTCAAATGTGTTATAATATATTCCTATCATACAAAGTCACACACAATGATATCTAAATGTAAAGGTTATCAAGTAACCTCTCTGAAAAATATGTTCGAATTTTCAATCATATCCTCTTGAATGTGCGAGACGGCAATTATCACCCCATTGCATAATAAGGTTTTCTGAAACAAATATGTTTCTGACAACTTCAAATAGAGCACGTATCAAACATAAGGTCACAGTTACAGGTACAGACATCCTTCTCCGTTGAGAAGCCTAGTTTTTTTTGCAGATTTTGTGATGATACGCTCGAATGATACAAAACCGATATCTGTGGCGATAGAAAAAGGTTAATACCGGTTTCAATCTAAGACCAGAAATGGATTCTCAGCAAAAAATTGGTTTCTACTCGCCCGCTGGGACAAACGAAACATAATTATCAATAGAAACATACACTGCGAAGCGTTCTTTACTTTAGTTGGTGTGACACTGAATTTTGCACAATCTTTGGAAACCCCGTTGTGTCATGCAGTCAGTGTCAAACTGAACATATGAAAATGAGACACAGTTTTATTATTTGATTGTGCATGTTAATTAATTATCAGTAGTCTTCTTTCATAACCTACCAGAAAAACATCTCTGTGCTGTTAATTTTCCATTTACCAGATGCGATATACCAAATCTCACTAAGCATGGGACAAGCTGTATTTTACGTAAGTGGCAAGACATACAGCAGTATCTATGAGTAGTTATGAGTGTCTAGACCGTGGCAAAAAGGCTGAAGGCGGCAGCAACCACAAGGGACGTCACGGGAACAGCCAGGGTACTTGCCCCACCGACTGCAATGATACAACCAACAACACTGACTTACAGCTTTTCACAATGTTGACAACATCATTTTCCAAGATGTATATAGTGGATGTCATACTGTGTTTTTTGTGTGTGTATAATTATAATGATATGCATTTTAAATACATATTTCAACAGAAAAAAAAAGAAAAAAAGCTATGGTTTAAGCAAACAGTAATACAATCAAGGAAAATTGTCTAAGGGTACAAGTAAGAAAAAAGTTTTTCATTAATTTTGATACTATATACTTTTTGAGTGGTAAATGTTGAAGGATGAAAGAAAATATATTGTGAGTGGACGGATGCATGTTATTCATTAAAAGCCCCACAATGATGTGCTTGGCAAAAAAACAAAAAAAAATTCATTAAAAAAAAAAAAAGACAACATCATTTTACAGTGGTACCTGCAATAAGAGGACACACCGGCACGGTTGGCCTAGTGGTAAGGAGGTCGTGGGTTCGAACCCCGGCCGGGTCATACCTAAGACTTTAAAATTGGCAATCTAGTGGCTGCTCCGCCTGGCGTCTGGCATTATGGGGTTAGTGCTAGGACTGGTTGGTCCGGTGTCAGAATAATGTGACTGGGTGAGACATGAAGCCTGTGCTGCGACTTCTGTCTTGTGTGTGGCGCACGTTAAATGTCAAAGCAGCACCGCCCTGATATGGCCCTTCGTGGTCGGCTGGGCGTTAAGCAAACAAACAAACAAACAAACAAATAAGAGGACACGCTTAGGGCCACCCAAAAGTGTCCGTGCATTGCCGGTGTCCTCTCACGCCAGGTATGTGTCGTTGAAGTTAATAGACTAAACGACATTGGAAGCTGTCCTCTAATGGAAGGTGTCCTCTTATTAGTGCTACTGTACCACCAAACAATAAGAGGCACTATGATACCGCTGGGTAAAAAAAATCCTTTTAAGAAACTCATTTGGACACTTGTTTGACTTTAAATTCTGTAGCAAAGCATTAACTTTCTGTTTGTAAAAGAAAACGACTTATATCTAGCTTGCATAATTACAGTAGATGTGAACAGAGAACTGTCAGGTGCATGTTTCCTTTGTTTTAAAGGAATTGTCCTTCAAATGAAAACCGCTCAGCTCACTCACTATCTCTGGCCAGGCTCTTTACATGGAATAAGAACATCCCTCAACTTGGTCACATACACACATAAAACCAGTCGGATTGTTTCCTGAGCCGGATTTGATAATTTGATTTATTAAAACGTCACTGGAGGGTGGCTTTTTCTCATGTAAAAGCCTGGCAAGGTCCGAGATGGTGGGCCGAATCTTTTTGCACGAGAAGAACAACATAACTCGTGAAGTATTCGTTTTTGCCAGTAGGGATAGGACTCGCCATTTTCTACGCCTGTATTTCCTTATGAACAGAATAATTGGCTCAATGCATTTGTCCATGAGTCTTTCTTTACTGCTCCGATGACCTGAACATCGGTTTTGGGGTGACAACAGGGGTGATCATCCTGGTGCTTGGGTAACAACTGTCTGGCATGGTTCTCTTCCTCTGCAAGCTTTCTTGCATCAAAGCCTAAACCATTAAATAAACTTTATATTAATACTTACCTTTTCTACAGCTCAAGTCCCATAGCGAGCTAAGAGCCCTGTACAATTATAAAGCCAAAAGCATATACTTCAAACAAACAAACAAATAAATACGTACAGAGATCGGTGCAGCCGCCTCCATCGACGCCAGTGAAGCCGCCCAGTAGGTTGCACGTGCATGTGCTGGTTAAGAAGCTGCAAGATGCGTTGGCGTCTTCACAGTCACTGTCCTCTATGCAAGCACCGCCCACTTTGCCGTCTGCGGCAGCTGTATAGACAAGAAGGACAGCAATACTGGACCACGCCAAATAAAAATAATTAGAACATGTGTCCATGCCAAGTAAAACACGTAAGTGCATGCGCATAAGACACATACTTCCTCTGTGGACAATATTGTAATCCATCCCAGATCGGTGGCAGTAACAACAAAGAGATGCGGTGAATATTGCAAGTTACACACTAAAACTACTTCGTTTAAACGTCATTTCATCAATGTGGTATACTTCCTCAAGGTCAAACTTGCAGACCGGCAGAGAATATTGTTAACTTCAAGGTCAGGCTTGAAAAGGGAATGGTAAAGTTCGGGTGGAGAGGGGCGGATTATGTGGTATTCAACCATTACGTGACTTCCCCAGAACAATCTAATCAACACTGGTAATCTGCTGCGGTAGTTTAGAGGCGCCGCATTTGACAAAGAGACACATGTTTGCATTTCTAGAACCCACGTTACGAAATTTTTCTCAAAGTTCCCCGATGGTTAAGTTTTGTGACCACACACACAAACACACACGTACACTGCCAGACATACATCATTCCAAGGATATTCAGGATATTTGAAAAACACTTCGTGCTAAGCTGGTTCTGCGCAGTCTTTTAGAATCGAATCGTGTTATATATTATATTGATATATCACTACATTTAACATTTAAGATACCTTCCTTCCCAAGCTTCAATCACCACTGATCTGTGAGTCTTTTAATGGGATGAATAAATCTTTGAGGACTTGAGCACGTGCCAAACATCTACAGGGAAACGAATGCTGTTAGTGGGAGATGTTTGCTGAATTCATTTCGTAACTATATACCACTTGCTTCAATCTGTGAATTTAGTTCAGAAAAAAATAATCATACTTTGCACAGGATGTAACCAGGCTGTCGATTTGATGTGTGTGTGTGTGTGTGTGTGTGTGTGTGTGTGTGTGTGTGTGTGTGTGTGTGTGTGTGTGTCTGTGTGTGTGTGTAGGTGTGTGTGTGTGTGTTTGTGTGTGTGTGTGTATGCTTGCGTGCGTGCGTGCATGCGTTCGAGCGTGTGTGTGTGTGTGTGTGTGTTGTGTGTGTGTGTGTGTGTGTGTGTGTGTTTCCAAATACAAACATGCGATTATCCCGAGTTCAAAAGCACAATAGAGATTATGGTTTGATGGTATATGATCGTTTACACGGAAAGTAAGGGATCTGTTTCGTCGTTTATTCGAGTCGGCAAATAAAAAGAGCTTCGTACTGCACTCTCCGTTGCTGTCGTCCAGTCCCACTTGACACTCGCACGTTTTCACGTCAGTCGTCCCCGTGCACACATTGGTGGTAGCGGAGCAACGCGTACAGCCTCCGCCCAGAGTTCTGGCTTTGGGATCTGCAAATCAATAGTTATACAGACATGAGTCTTTTTATAGTTATACTATTTTTGATTAAACGTTTTCACATAGACTGGGGATTTAGACGATAGTGGTGTGTGTGTGTGTGTGTGTGTGTGTGTGTGTGTGTGTGTGTGTGTATGCACGTGTGTGTGTGCACGTGTGTGTGTGTGTATGTGCGTGTGTGCGTGTGTGTGTGTGTGTGTGTGTGTGTGTGTGTGCGTGTATGTGTGTGTGTGTTTGTGTGTGCGTGTGTTCGTGCGTGCGTGCGTATGTGTTTGTGTGTGTGTGTGTGTCTGTTGTTTTTACAATAATGAGCACAGAGACTGGATGCCTCCACAGAGGAACACGAACCAGCCAACAAGCCAACGTAGTACGAATCGCGTACATCGTCATGTTTAGGTGTCCACGGGAAGAGAAAAAGACAGAAAGACTGACAGACAGAGTAAAAGACAGGATCAGAAACTGTTTGTCTATGTGTGTTTATAAAGTGCACCGCCCACCTGCGTCGCTTCAGCGGCACTTCATCTGTGCAACATGATGCATGCGTGCTGCGTGTACCTCAGGTTCTGACACACAGCGTCAATACCGCGTTTGTCATAGTTTAGCCGCGAGAAAAACAGGGGATCTTACCCCGAGTTGACATCAAAACTTCCAAGTTCTCTCCCTTAAAATGTGCGATACGAAAAGAATTGCTGTGAAGTTAAATGGAGCATTTATATCAAGACTTTTGACAAAATGTGATTTTAATCGTATAAAAGTGAACGAAATTTGTGGAAACAGTAACCTTTCTACTTTCAGAGACAATTTCAGTGATTGTTCTTAGAGAAATTGTTTAAATAAAAAGTAATAGTTTCTTGGGTGTTTTTGTGTGCGGTAGGGGTAGACAAAATCATAAACCCAAAGAACAGATCTGTCACATTCATTTTGAATCATCCATTTCATGTGTCAAAATGGTATCGTTCTGTGCTTATAATTACCTGTTCAAAATTCAGCATCAACAGTACCCCCGTCACCTAGGTAGTAGTGCCACAGTTAACTACATTAATAATTGAATACCGTTTAAATAGCTATAGTTCGCTCTCTCATCATACAATCTACTGTATTTAGACCAGGTAGTATGTGAAATGGGGAAAACATTTCCCACTCAGACAACCCTTTTACTCATTCACATACACGTCAAGATTAAGCACAACCCAAAACCTGCCAACCGATACTAGCACACAGAATTTATTTAAAAAAGAAAACAGAAAAAAAAGAAGAAAAAAAGCTTACACTCATGGGGGGATTGAACCCATGACCGCTGGGCTCGATGCACCACGTCTTATCCACTCTACTAGTACTACAGTGGCTTCTGATGCGAAACGACTATGAAAGAAATACATAGCACGCATGAATGGGATCTCGCACCGATTGAAATCTTTGGTGATCAATATCTGCTATTTTTACTCAAATGACTGTGCTTAAAATGTAACGATGGCCTGACTATGCGTGGCATGAACACACACACATCAACTGGTAAGCATGTATTTAGAAATGGCCGTCTACAGAGCGTAGACAAAATTTGACAAGAAAACAAACACCTTCCTCCTGTGACAAAAAGAGCGGGTTGTGTCCCTTCTAATTAATACATTGCTCTGGTTGATTTCTCGCGTCCAGCGTCAACAATACAATTTATCTTTAAGCGTCATTCAGCGCGGCCGACGCCATATTTTTCCTCTCGTTACACGACGCCTGGAAAACAAAAGTACTCGTCATAATCTGACACGCAGATGCAGGGACGCTTTGTGGGCAGTAGCCTTAACCTACCGTTGTGCTGTTACTTGAATTTACACATATTACACATCCATAAAACTAATAACCAATCAGCCGGTTAGTCACTAACGAATAGCTTGACTACCACATAAACAAGCTCTCGAAATTCGTTTGATTTCGTCGATGCCGTTCCGTGTTAGAGTGTACCAAGCGATTGAACTGAGCTGATGCAGCGGACTTACAACAGCTGTTGCCGATGACTCCGTGAGAGCCATCTTTGCACATGCATCTTCCCGAGTCACAGAACATTGTTGCGTCGCAGGTAGCGTTTGTTGTACATGCCAGCCCCACTCGTCCACTTGCAACGGCGACTGAAAATGACATGTTAGCAGATCATTAGCCTCAAAATCAGTCACATCATTAAAGGTTCTCCTGTACACCATCACGGCATCAGTTAATATCAACAAGTCCAGCATGGATCCCCTAAAACGGGAGTATGATTGCCAAAATGGTAGGGAAACAACAGGCATACACGGACAAAGCTATGAACGCAGATGAAGAACAAGTCGCGTAAGGCGAAATTACAACATTTAGTCAAGCTGTCGAACTAACAGAATGAAACTGAACTCACTGCATTTTTACAGCAAGAGCGTATACTCGTAGCATCGTCAGTCCACCGCTCGATGCACAGGCAGTGAAATTGACAAGAAGAGCGGGGTAGTAGTTGCGCTGAGAAGGATAGCACGCTTTTCTTTATCTCTATTCTTTTTTAACTTTCTGATCGTGTTTTTAATCCAAACATATCACATCTATATGTTTTTGGAATCAGGAACCCACAAGGAATAAGATGAAATTGTTTTTAAATCGATTTCGGAAATTTTATTTTAATAATACTTTTTATATTTTTAATTTTCAGAGCTTGTTTTTAATCCGAATATAACATATTTATATGTTTTTGGAATCAGAAAATGATGAAGAATAAGATAAACGTAAATTTGGATCGTTTTAAAAAAATATATTTTTTTACAATTTTCAGATTTTTAATGACCAAAGTCATTAATTAATTTTTAAGCCACCAAGCTGAAATGCAATACCGAAGTCCGGCCTTTGTCGAAGATTGCTGGGCCAAAATTTCAATCAATTTGATTGAAAAATGAGGGTGTGACAGTGCCGCCTCAACTTTTACAAAAAGCCGGATATGACGTCATCAAAGGTATTTATCGAAAAAAAGAAACAAACGTCCGGGGATATCATTCCCAGGAACTCTCATGTCAAATTTCATAAAGATCGGTCCAGTAGTTTGGTCTGAATCGCTCTACACACACACACAGACAGACACACACACACACACACACACACACACACACACACATACACATACACCACAACCCTCGTCTCGATTCCCCCCTCTACGTTAAAACATTTAGTCAAAACTTGACTAAATGTAACAAGTCGCGTAAGGCGAAAATACAATATTTAGTCAAGTAGCTGTCGAACTCACAGAATGAAACTGAACGCAGCAAGACCGTATACTCGTAGCATCGTCACTCCACCGCCCGTGGCAAAGGCAGTGCCCGTGGAATTGACAAGAAGAGCGGGGTATTCGTTGCGCTAAGAAGGATAGCACGCTTTTCTGTACCTCTCTTCGTTTTAACTTTCTGAGCGTGTTTTTAATCCAAACATATCATATCTATATATTTTTGGAATCAGGAACCGACAAGGAATACGATGAAAGTGTTTTTAAATTGATTTCGAAAAAAAAAATTTGATAATAATTTTTATATATTTAATTTTCAGAGCTTGTTTTTAATCCAAATATAACATATTGATATGTTTTTGGAATCAGCAAATGATGGAGAATAAGATAAACGTAAATTTGGATCGTTTTATAAATTTTTAATTTTTTTTACAATTTTCAGATTTTTAATGACCAAAGTCATTAATTAATTTTTAAGCCACCAAGCTGAAATGCAATACCGAACCCCGGGCTTCGTCGAAGAGTACTTGACCAAAATTTCAACCAATTTGGTTGAAAAATGAGGGCGTGACAGTGCCGCCTCAACTTTCACGAAAAGCCGGATATGACGTCATCAAAGACATTTATCAAAAAAATGAAAAAAACGTTCGGGGATTTCATACCCAGGAACTCTCATGTCAAATTTCATAAAGATCGGTCCAGTAGTTTAGTCTGAATCGCTCTACACACACACACACACAGACACACACACAGACACACACACGCACATACACCACGACCCTCGTTTCGATTCCCCCTCGATGTTAAAATATTTAGTCAAAACTTGACTAAATAATTTCGAAAAAAAAAAATTTGATAATAATTTTTATATATTTAATTTTCAGAGCTTGTTTTTAATCCAAATATAACATATTGATATGTTTTTGGAATCAGCAAATGATGGAGAATAAGATAAACGTAAATTTGGATCGTTTTATAAATTTTTAATTTTTTTTACAATTTTCAGATTTTTAATGACCAAAGTCATTAATTAATTTTTAAGCCACCAAGCTGAAATGCAATACCGAACCCCGGGCTTCGTCGAAGAGTACTTGACCAAAATTTCAACCAATTTGGTTGAAAAATGAGGGCGTGACAGTGCCGCCTCAACTTTCACGAAAAGCCGGATATGACGTCATCAAAGACATTTATCAAAAAAATGAAAAAAACGTTCGGGGATTTCATACCCAGGAACTCTCATGTCAAATTTCATAAAGATCGGTCCAGTAGTTTAGTCTGAATCGCTCTACACACACACACACACAGACACACACACAGACACACACACGCACATACACCACGACCCTCGTCTCGATTCCCCCCTCTACGTTAAAACATTTAGTCAAAACTTGACTAAATGTAAAAAGGATGTTTTATTCATCCATTTGTGATTTTGTTTTAAGCTCTGGTGCTAGAGGGGAAGTTTTGAAAGTTTGAATGCACGTAGCCGGGGCGTAGGTGTGGCACACACTTACCTGTGGTGATCCTGGGGTTGAATGATTAAGTCGGCACAAACCGCAATCGGTTAAATGGTGTTTGCTTTCTAAGAGCTGACATTTAATTTTACAATGTTTGGTGGCTTGTCGTCACACCAGTTTTTTGTATTTTTTTTTTGTAGGGGAAGCATTTCGTCTTCTGTTTCATTTTTATATTTAGTCAAGTTTTGACTAAATATTTTAACATCGAGGGGGAATCGAAACGAGGGTCGTGGTGTATGTGCGTGTGTGCGTGTGTGCGTGTGTGCGTGTGTGTGTGTGTGTGTGTGTAGAGCGATTCAGACTAAACTACTGGACCGATCTTTATGAAATTTGACATGAGAGTTCCTGGGTATGAAATCCCCATACGTTTTTTTCATTTTTTTGATAAATGTCTTTGATGACGTCATATCCGGCTTTTCGTGAAAGTTGAGGCGGCACTGTCACGCCCTCATTTTTCAACCAAATTGGTTGAAATTTTGGTCAAGTAATCTTCGACGAAGCTCGGACTTCGGTATTGCATTTCAGCTTGGTGGCTTAAAAATTAATTAATGACTTTGGTCATTAAAAATCGGAAAATTGTAAAAAAAAATAAAAATTTATAAAACGATCCAAATTTACGTTTATCTTATTCTCCATCATTTGCTGATTCCAAAAACATATAAATATGTTATATTCGGATTAAAAACAAGCTCTGAAAATTAAATATATAAAAATTATTATCAAAATTAAATTGTCCAAATCAATTTAAAAACACTTTCATCTTTTTCCTTGTCGGTTCCTGATTCCCAAAACATATAGATATGATATGTTTGGATTAAAAACACGCTCAGAAAGTTAAAACAAAGAGAGGTACAGAAAAGCGTGCTATCCTTCTTAGCGCAACTACTACCCCGCTCTTCTTGTCAATTTCACTGCCTATGCCGTGAGCGGTGGACTACGAGTATACGGTCTTGCTGCGTTGCATTGCGTTCAGTTTCATTCTGTGAGTTCGACAGCTACTTGACTAAATATTGTATTTTCGCCTTACGCGACTTGTTATATTTAGTCAAGTTTTGACTAAATATTTTAACATCGAGGGGGAATCGAAACGAGGGTCGTGGTGTATGTGCGTGTGTGCGTGTGTGTGTGTGTGTGTCTGTGTGTGTGTGTAGAGCGATTCAGACTAAACTACTGGACCGATCTTTATGAAATTTGACATGAGAGTTCCTGGGTATGAAATCCCCATACGTTTTTTTCATTTTTTTGATAAATGTCTTTGATGACGTCATATCCGGCTTTTCGTGAAAGTTGAGGCGGCACTGTCACGCCCTCATTTTTCAACCAAATTGGTTGAAATTTTGGTCAAGTAATCTTCGACGAAGCCCGGACTTCGGTATTGCATTTCAGCTTGGTGGCTTAAAAATTAATTAATGACTTTGGTCATTAAAAATCTAAAAATTGTAAAAAAAAAATAAAAATTTATAAAACGATCCAAATTTACGTTTATCTTATTCTCCATCATTTGCTGATTCCAAAAACATATAAATATGTTATATTCGGATTAAAAACAAGCTCTGAAAATTAAATATATAAAAATTATTATCAAAATTAAATTGTCCAAATCAATTTAAAAACACTTTCATCTTATTCCTTGTCGGTTCCTGATTCCAAAAACATATAGATATGATATGTTTGGATTAAAAACACGCTCAGAAAGTTAAAACAAAGAGAGGGACAGAAAAGCGTGCTATCCTTCTTAGCGCAACTACTACCCCGCTCTTCTTGTCAATTTCACTGCCTTTGCCATGAGCGGTGGACTGACGATGCTACGAGTATACGGTCTTGCTGAAAAATGGCATTGCGTTCAGTTTCATTCTGTGAGTTCGACAGCTACTTGACTTAATATTGTATTTTCGCCTTACGCGACTTGTTTAATTTTATCGACCGAGGCCGCAAAGTTGTAACAAAAGGCGATATACTCCTCGAGGACCAACACAAACATGCTGGTCTGGCAACAAGCCACCTAACCTTGTTTTTGTCATCATTATGGCGGTGCAAATGTACGCACAATCACCGAGACGGAGCCTAATTCTTAGAATGCAATTCAGGGCCCCAAAGCGTGTCCGAAGTTTGAGCGATCGCGTCATGCATACTTTGCGTCGTTTGGCTTCCAGTCTAAAAACAGACAGAGCTGCCATTTACATTCAGTTTTCACATTGCTTCACTTGCGCTTGCGTACGCGACTACTCACCACAAGTACCGCCCTTAGGACCGAGGTATCCAGCGGCACACTGACAAGTTCCTCCACCGCTAGGACATTGCAGATTGCCTGTTGTACCACAGGCTGTGGTCGCACTGCTGGCATTGCATGGGTATCCTACCCTTTGAGCTGGTATGTCTGTAACACAAAGGACCAAGGATACACACACACACACACACACACACACACACACACACACACACACACACACACACACACACACGCTCACACACACACACACACACACGCACACACACACACACACACACTCACGCACACACGCACGCACGCACGCGCGCGCAAGAGCAACAGCGAGATAGCAATAGTATAAGCTACTGTGAATCCAAACATCACATCTCTTGAAATTCTTAAGAACACTCCTTACTCTTCTAGCAATACAAATAATAATATGTTTATGTTTTTTTCCGCTGTGTTTTTTGTGTGTTTTTTTGTATTCTGATTGTAAGGCAAATGCATCCCTCTTTCCTTTTAAATTTACTACAATCATTTAAAAGACAACTCATGTAAACCTGGTAACGCACATCAAGCCATGTAGTATTTTCCATTTCTACAAAGATAACTTTTGAACTTGTAATAAAGCAACCGATTAAACTACCACTCGTGGATCCCTAAGAGATTTAGTGAACTCAAGTGAACACGATGGCAGATAAATGGTCAAAGATCGCCGAAAAAGGTGCTCGAGAAAGAACTTAGAGGAATAAGAATAACATGATTTGGCCGGAGAGAGAATAGAGTAGCGAATAAGAGAATAGTGGACTAATCTCCAAAAACGAGCAGCTTTAATATCTTCAACAAAAATGTCAGGTGACTTAACAAAAAAGCAACAATAAAGTTAAATTTACTTCAACAGTTAACATTCTAGCTCCATTTATTTATTTATTTACTAATTGTTAGTGTTACTTACCAGAACATTCCCCCGTGGAAAGATCCACTACTTGTCCGGTAGAACATTTGCACACTCCGTACACCTGACTGCAGAACATTCCATTTCCACAGCTGTTGCCGCTGCACGCTGCCCCCCATTTGCCGGCTGTTGCATCTGTATTTGTATTATAAGCTCTCTTATTAACACATTTTCAAGTTACGCTGTCACTGAGACAACAGATATCAAATGTCTGCTACCATCGCGAAGAGTGGGCTATATGATCATGGTGTCGTAATTAAAAAAAAAACAAATAACAAAAACAAAATATAAACAAAAGATTGTCTAATTTGTTCTTCTATTCTGGTACATTTGTTCAATATTAACTAAATGTTTTCAGGCAGGCTAGGATTCGGGACGATTTGTGTGTGTGTGTATGTATGTATGTATGTGTGTGTGTGTGTATGTATGTGTGTGTGTGTGTATGTATGTGTGTGTGTGTGTGTGTGTGTGTGTGTGTGCTTCCGTGTGTGTGTGCACACGTGCGTGCATGCGTGTGTGTGTGTGTGTGTGAATGTGCGTGTGTGTGTGTGTGTGTGTGTGTGCGCGTTGGTGTGTATGAGTGTCTGTTCGTCTGTGGGTGTCTGTGTCTCTGTGTACGTTTACATAGACTCTCATTGAAAATACTGAACAGATGTTCATGAAATTGTCCATGTGAAATCTTCCAGACACTATCCCCACACGTGGGGTTTTTTTCTACTTTTTTTCACAAATTGTCTTTGATGACGTCATATCCGTCCATTTAAAAACGTAAAGGCCGCACTGTGGCGACCTCGTTTTAAATCAAATTCATTGAACTATATCAAACGATATTTGATCCGATCAAAAACAACCCCAGTGAAATTATTTCATCAACATTCCCATTGTGCACAGAAACAACTTAGGTTGGTAATTATTAGTATGTGACCAAGTGGATGGATGGTTTTATCCCGTGTAAAACGCCTGGCCACATCTGGAATGGTGAGCCGTTCTGTTTACACGGGACGAGTATGTCTTTAAGTTTTTTATGATTTGCATCGAGTAGGTACGTCATGACTGTCATACTTCGCATCCTTCTCTTGTTCGAAGAAGTATGTTGTATCAGTTTAAACTCCCAGTACTTACAAATGCTAGTTACAAAGCGAAAGAAACTTAAAGGCACAGTAAGCCTCCCGTAAGCCATCACAGATACTGTCAGGCTTTTACACACAGTACAAACACCCTTCCATTTGAACGCTCACCAAACGGGAACATCCTAGGTGCCCTACGTAAAGAGCGAGCAATTTTAAAAGAATTAATTTTGCGCCGATTGCTCAGAGACAATCGGACCGTGGTGCGTTTTGGCGCTAGACCTAACTTTTAAAATCTAAATAATAAATTGACAGCTTGTTACACAAACATTCTTAAATCATAAAAGAATTCTTTTTTCATCAAGACAAGATCAGTACAATTCGAAGTTGTGAAAGTTTGAAAAAAGAAAAGCCCGGAAGCAGGGTCACGCAAGGTCGTGGTTCTCGTAGCAGACGACGGTAATGGTTGGTTGGTTGGTTTTTGGGTTTTAATGTCCCTTCAGCAGATGCTAGCTGCTATTCGAGACCGATGCAGTAGACGACGGTAATACTTATCGCCAGTTCCTCTGAACAGTCAAAAGCCATCGCTATAGTTATTGTGAACCACAGCCGTTTGTTTCGTGCATAGTCAGAGGTACATAATAACGTGCTATTGCAGATAAGCTTACAGCAAGTCGCATTCAAATTACTAACTGACGACTACATTGTGAAAAAGGAAAACTGGATCACACGGATTCACGATGGCTCAGGGGTAAGATAAACCACGCAAACATAAATTCTTTGAAAATTGCTCGCTCTTTACGGAGGGCACCTAGGATGTTCTCAAGCGGTGAGCGTTTAAATGAAAGGGTGTTTGTAATGTGGGTAAAAGCCTGACAGTATCTGTGATAGTTTACGGGAGGCTTACTGTGCCTTTAAGATATACACATATAATATCTCTTTCTCTCTCTCTCTCTCTCTCTCTCTCTCTCTCTCTCTCTCTCTCTCTCTCTCTCTCACACACACACACACACACACACACACACACACACACACACACACACACACACACACACACACACACACACACACACACCTCCACCACTACTGACCGCATTTTCCATCCGATGTTGCAGTGTAGAGAGACGATTTGCACGCGCAAACCCTGGGCACTGTAACGCTGCTGCACTCAGCCCCAGCAACACAACGGTGATCATAACCAGGCCCGTCACATATCGCGCCGTGCTGGACAGCTGAAAATTCAGATAACACAGATTGTTTGGTTTAAACAAGATTTAATCAATTTTGTATCAAGACATAAACAATATATGGCAAATAGGATTTTTCACTCAAGCATACTACTTTTGTATTTTTAAAAGTAATTACTTTCGATTTCATGTGCATTCAAAAAACAAAACAAAACAATTTTGTGTTCATAGAAATAGGTCGTGAAAATGTTTGTCGAAACGCAAAATAAACGCTACAGATATCGTCATCTCAACTTCATAAACACAAAAAGCACACTTATAACCCCTCCTTTAAACACTGGCCTGAATTCTGAATTTATTTTCTATCCTTGCCTTCTTGCAAATCAAATCCGTTTGGGCACGTTCAAGAATGTACACCTTTCAAGTTACTCACCACAAGTGCCGGTTACCGTGTCACAAGCGAGAAGTATAATGAGGGGGTGGACGCAAGAATCAGCACTGGTGCACGGCTCACCCAGGTCTCTGTCTGCGGATTGCGCACCTGTAGGTGTTAGAGAAAAGATAATTATCGCTGAATTGTGAACATACATAGTTTGCTACCAACTTTGTTTTTGTATAAAAAAAAAAATGCAAAATAACACTTACAAGACAAGTGCACACCTGTAAGTATTAGAGCAATAATCATTGTCACTAAACTGTGAACATGCATAGTTTGCTACCATCTATTTTTTGTGTATGAAAAATGCAAATCGACACTTAAAAGACAAGTGCACACCTGTAAGTATTAGAGCAATAATCATTGTCACTAAACTGTGAACATGCATAGTTTGCTACCATCTATTTTTGTGTATGAAAAATGCAAAACGACACTTAAAAGACAAGTGCACACCTGTAGGTATTAGAGCAATAATCATTGTCACTGAAACTGTGAACATGCATAGTTTGCTACCATCTATTTTTGTGTATGAAAAATGCAAAACGACACTTAAAAGACAAGTGCACACCTGTAAGTATTAGAGCAATAATCATTGTCACTGAAACTGTGAACATGCATAGTTTACTACCATCTATTTTTTGTGTATGAAAAATGCAAATCGACACTTAAAAGACAAGTGCACACCTGTAGGTATTAGAGCAATAATCATTGTCACTGAAACAGTGAACATGCATAGTTTGCTACCATCTATTTTTGTGTATGAAAAATGCAAAACGACACTTAAAAGACAAGTGCACACCTGTAAGTATTAGAGCAATAATCATTGTCACTGAAACTGTGAACATGCATAGTTTGCTACCATCTATTTTTTGTGTATGAAAAATGCAAATCGACACTTAAAAGACAAGTGCACACCTGTAAGTATTAGAGCAATAATCATTGTCACTGAAACTGTGAACATGCATAGTTTGCTACCATCTATTTTTTGTGTATGAAAAATGCAAAACGACACTTAAAAGACAAGTGCACACCTGTAGGTATTAGAGCAATAATCATTGTCACTAAACTGTGAACATACATAGTTTGCTACCATCTATTTTTGTGTATGAAAAATGCAAATCGACACTTAAAAGACAAGTGCACACCTGTAAGTATTAGAGCAATAATCATTGTCACTAAACTGTGAACATACATAGTTTGCTACCATCTATTTTTTGTGTATGAAAAATGCAAAACGACACTTAAAAGATGCAATAACAGTCAAATATATTTAGAAAAATAACAGCTTAAAAAAAATCACAAACAAGGTTTTTTTCGAGGAAAATATTTGTCATTGAGTCATAAACCTCTGTTGATAGGATCAAATTCTACCACTTTACCCAGCCCCGTAACGGGTAATCTCCATAATAGGCGACATCCAGCTACTCTAATACAGGACGTGCTACTCCGTCTGGCAATTATTTTAATCAGTTGCCACTTAGTCACCGTTACAGAGATGGGGTCGAACAAAGTTAAGGCGCCCATTACGGGTTGAAGTTGAGGCAATAGTGCGCAGTTTATAGGAAGTGCATATGGTAAACTTCCATCACGCGGTCTACTCATGCTATTAATTTGCTTAGCCAATAAACATGAACCATCCACGAACTGACCTATCACTGGCCGCTGGCATCCCCCCTTTGTCTCACAGAGATGCTACCCACGCTAAGCGTCTTCACTTGCCAGGCTGTAAACGAAGCGTACACATCGTATCATCGAGCTCCCCCCCCCCTCCCACATCAGGGCCGGACCCAGGGGGGGGGGTTCCAGGGGTTCCGGAACCCCCCCCCCCCCCCCTGGAAAAAGCATGTACCTTGCTTTGAGTGTTTTTTTTTAAAATTTTTTTTTAAATAAATTTTGTGTGTGTCTCTAACAAATTTTATTCAATGTGAAATCCGATGAGAAAAAGGTACCCCCCCCCCCCCCCCACAATACTGCTCTTAACCCTCAAAACAAGGCCCAGAATGCACCAGATTGCACAGATTTTAACCGTTTTTCAAAAATTTTCCGGGGGAGCATGCCCCCGGACGCCACTTTGCTGATTTGCCCCCCAAAAAAGGAGGAACCCCCCCCCCCCCCCTTACAACTCATTTGGTCCGGCCCTGCACATCTTCCCCGGTGCAGCCCCAAAAAAGTACCCTATTTTACATTCAGCTTCCCTGATCTTTTTTTATTATCTCCACTTTATAGGTCTAAATAATTGGTTAAATTAATGATAACGATGTACAAAGAGGCGGTATATGTATAGTAATATTAAGCGTTTTCCAGGAACAGTTTCTGTTATTCCTTTTTATATTTAGTCAAGTTTTGACTAAATATTTTAACATCGAGGGGGAATCGAAACGAGGGTCGTGGTGTATGTGCGTGTGTGCGTGCGTGTGTGTGTGTGTGTGTGTAGAGCGATTCAGACTAAACTACTGGACCGATCTTTATGAAATTTGACATGAGAGTTCCTGGGTATGAAATCCCTGAACGTTTTTTTCATTTTTTTGATAAATGTCTTTGATGACGTCATATCCGGCTTTTCGTGAAAGTTGAGGCGGCACTGTCACGCCCTCATTTTTCAATCAAATTGGTTCAAATTTTGGTCAAGTAATCTTCGACGAAGCCCGGACTTCGGTATTGCATTTCAGCGTGGTGGCTTAAAAATTAATTAATGACTTTGGTCATTAAAAATCGGAAAATTGTAAAAAAAAATAAAAATTTATAAAACGATCCAAATTTACGTTTATCTTATTTTCCATCATTTGCTGATTCCAAAAACATATAAATATGTTATATTCGGATTAAAAACAAGCTCTGAAAATTAAATATATAAAAATTATTATCAAAATTAAATTGTCCAAATCAATTTAAAAACACTTTCATCTTATTCCTTGTCGGTTCCTGATTCCAAAAACATATAGATATGATATGTTTGGATTAAAAACACGCTTAGAAAGTTAAAACAAAGAGAGGTACAGAAAAGCGTGCTATCCTTCTTAGCGCAACTACTACCCCGCTCTTCTTGTCAATTTCACTGCCTTTGCCATGAGCGGTGGCCTGACGATGCTACGAGTAAAATGGCATTGCGTTTCATTCTGTGAGTTCGACAGCTACTTGACTAAATGTTGTATTTTCGCCTTACGCGACTTGTTGTTTTCTTCCACATGACATCTGACATGACATGATAGTCTCACAATACCACAGATTCACAGATTTTAAAAACAACGCTGCTCTAGCATTTCTAGTACATTGTCCCATGCACGAGATAAACATGTGATTTTCGGAAGTGTCAGTAATAGTAAATACAATTATGGCAAAATTCCTTACCATAATGTTTAATTCGATCCTTTTTGGCATTTTCTTAATGTGTGAAAGATATGTTTAAATTTCCGCACGCCTTATTTTCAGTGCAAATGTTTAGCCCTGCATGGAACCAAAGCAACGGGGCTCCTTCATCATCATAATTTCTAATTTCTGAAAATCAAAAACTAGAACAAGAGGCACGCACCTGCAACAACCAACATGAGAAGAAGAGATGTCAGAACGAAAAATCCCATGGTCATGTAATGCCGTTCTCAGTCTTTCTTTCCACTTCCTTTTTTTGGCCTCGGTTGATTTGATTTAATTGTATGTATATTCCTACGTACATGTAGTTCCGCGGCCTTGTAGATTCCAGAAGACGATATGACCAAGTTGTAGCTTGCACCGCAATTTATATGTCTGCATGTCCATGGCTACAGCCTTGTAAACAACTGGGACATAAAAAAAGGACATCACAACCATTCCTGAGAAACTCGCTTTATCGGGGGCATTGTTTGCCGTTAGAGTTACAATATAAGAAAACCACACGTGTTAAAAACATAGAGCGATTGGGAAAAACATCGCGTCGCTTGGGGATCTAGTCTACCCCTTTGATATACGATTTTTTTAAAGCGATTTTTCTGTAAGGGTAAGAAGTGTTGAGGCCATACAATATATATATTACTAGAATGAATACCCGCTTCGCCGGGTAGCCGGCTTCGCCGGGTCCGAACAATGGACCCGCCAAGCTCGCCAAGCTTAGGTCCCTCCCAGATTCGTGGAATGGGAACAGCACGAAAATGATTCAGTGGCCATAATGCCATTCCTGACCATATCGAGTCCCATCCTTGTCGACGAATGTAACCGTGTTAATCACCTTTGGAGGCGAACTCCACTCAAACAGGACTGAGCAAGTTAGAGCTTATCTCTAAGCCCTTTTGAACTGTTATGGCTTCTCAAAGGAAGGCCAGTACATAAAATTACACAAAAGCCGCCAGACCACATCACAAACAGAACTGAACAATGCACAGGTGTTGCTCACATAGAGAGACACACACACACACACACACACACACACACACACACACACACACACACACACACAAACACAGAGAAGCCGTATCTATAGAGAGATAGATGACAGTGTATTTTTCGCGTGGCTATAAATTGATTCGACCTTTGCACTTTTACAGTGAGGATAATTTACGGGTCCAATTTACGTTCTGGACCTTCTAAAGATAGTAACAGAACGCCGGGAATATCCGAAGATGCCCCCTTCATACTAAAGTGCACCATACGAAGGAAGGGAGGTAAACGCTGAAAACATGGAGAAGATGAGAAGATAAGGAAGAGTTACTTATAATGGTGAAATGAACACAAAAACCAAATTCGGTTCAGCGCTGCGCGCTGAGAGCACGTGTTGAAATATATCATCGATGATATTGTGTCCGGGGTGTAGCTGAATACGGTGTCCAAATTTGAAAAAGATCCACCGAGAACTTTGGCTTTGGTGTGTCGGTATGGGGGCCCGGGTAGCTGAGGTGGAACCAAAATAGCTGAGGTGGAACCAAAATCGGTTCAGCGCTGCGCGCTGAGAGCACGTGTTGAAATATCGACCAAGTTGTGTCCTGTACCGGGTCTACCTGAATATGCCCACCAAATTTGAAGCAGATCCATCGAGAACTTTGGCCGTGCATCGCGAACTCACACACAGACACACAGACACACACACAGACACAAGTCGTATATATATATAGATGGGTTTTTTTAGAGCAATGTGTTACTCATTGATATGTGCGTGATTGCACGTTAAATAATGTTATGTTGTCGTAGTATTTTGATTGTACAGCGCTTCGAGCAGGGTTAAACTATATAAATATTATGCATTATTATTATTATTATTATATATCTATCTATATATATATACGACTTGTGTCTGTCTGTGTGTGTGTGTGTGTGTCTGTGTGTCTGTGTATCTGTGTATTTGTGTATTTGTGTATTCGCCATGCACGGCCAAAGTTCTCGATGGATCTGCTTCAAATTTGGTGGGCTTATTCAGAGAGACCCCGGACACAACCTCATCGATGAGATATTTCAACACGTGCTCTCAGCGCGCAGCGCTGAACCGATTTTGGTTCCACCTCAGCTATTTTGGTTCCACCTCAGCTACCCGGGCCCCCATACCGACACACCATAGCCGCTACACCACATCACAACGCCAAAGTTCTCGGTGGATCTTTTTCAAATTTGGACACCGTATTCAGCTACACCCCGGACACAATATCATCGATGAGATATTTCAACACGTGCTCTCAGCGCGCAGCGCTGAACTGATTTTGGTTTTTGTGTTCATTTAACCATTATAAGTAACTCTTCCTTATCTTCTCCAGTGTTTGGCGTTTATCTCCCTTCCTTCGTGTGGCTTTCCCGTTCAGTTGTAAGTTACTATTACTATTTTTAGAATGTCACTGCGCTGTCCACTGCGCTGTCCACAACGCTTCCCTTGCACCCGTAAGTTGTTCTTACTGTCAAAGTGAAAAGGTCGAATCAATTTATAGCCACGCGAAAAATACACTCTCACCTATCTCTATATATTTATAGATACAGATATGCATATATATATACGGCTTCTCTGTGTGTGTGTGTGTTTGTGTGTGTGTGTGGGCAAAAACCTGTGTATTGTAGAGTTCTGTTTGTGATGTGGTCTAGCGGCTTTTGTCCGAAAATGTTCTGACACTTCTGACAGGGCTATATACTGAAATATTTAAGCCAAAGGAAAATCCAACCCCACCAGCCTTAAATAAGATACTTTCCACTCAATGCGCTCTTCTCGGCTTCAGGGAGGCAGATCTGTAACAGAGTCTCAACCCCTTGACAACACAATGACATAGAGAGTTGAGGGGCAGATCAAACGGTCACAACAGACTTTAGGTCTTCTTTGATTGAAATGGATTCAAGAATAAATATACTGCAGTGGAACTGTCGTTCCCTTAACACTGCTCTACCGTACCTTATTAATTATCTTAACCAAAACAACATGTTCAATGTATTATTGATACAGTCCCCACTCTGTCATGCGGGAAAACTCCCCTTCATATCTGG
Source organism: Littorina saxatilis (assembly GCF_037325665.1). Lineage (NCBI taxonomy): Eukaryota > Metazoa > Mollusca > Gastropoda > Littorinimorpha > Littorinidae > Littorina > Littorina saxatilis. The sequence continues at coordinate 25,901 of NW_027128823.1, forward strand.
TTTCTTTTACCCACCCGTCACAGATTATCAGGCTGATGATACGAGCGGAGCACAAACTATCAAGTACACAGTAACCTATGTCAGAGACAATCTGAAGTACAATGTTCACCCAACCCCTGTTCCGGCCGACACAAAAATACATTCAAACCTAGTTGAACTTCTGCTGAATGATGGCCCATCCATCTTCTTATTAAACATATATAACAGAAACATTACCAAAGGCCCGATTTTCAGCTGGCTCCCAGAGCTCGACGGAAGACGCACCTGGGTGATCGGAGGAGATGTTAATGGCCGAAACCCCCTGTGGGATGCCAACTTCCCCGATCAGACATGTGCCGTGGGAAAGAGCCTTGCCACCTATATAACGCAATCAAATGTGTACTTACTAAATGACGGATCAGCAACCAGAATACCCGATATCTCAAACCAACACCCCTCCGCCATTGACATAACCTTGGTTAGTCCCACTCTCGGATTAACAACGGACTGGTGCGTTGTGTCAGATAAATTAAAGAGCGACCACTTACCAATCATGATATCCATTATTGGGAAATCACCACACACAGAGCCAGGCCCAAAAGCCTTAAAATACAATTATAAAAAGGCGGACTGGGCAGTTTTCAAGGACGCTGTCACTAAGTCTGCCGATGCACATACCCTCTTGGATGGCAATCTAGAGTCCCAAGAAAGTATCGACAACAAATATAAACAGCTAAGATCAAACCTGCTGAATGCAATGGAATTGTCAATCCCCAAAACAAAACCTTTTATCGGACCCAGTAGAACTGATCAGAGCCCATGGTGGACAGAAGAATGCAGAACAGCCATCAGGTTAAAAAGAACTGCAAAAGAGAAGTATGATCGCTTCAGGTCTGCACAAAACCACAACAATATGAAATCAACTGAAGAACAATGTGACAAAATTATAGACAAAGCAAAAAAAGAATATTTTGAAAACATGTCCAGCAAAGTGAGCGATTACAGAGATGCTGGAAAAATTTGGACCAAAATAAGGAAATTCAAATGCAGACACAAGCAGGCTGAACGTCCTCTTATGCACGAATTAGGAAAAAAATATGAAAGCCTTCCTGAAAAAGCAGAACTGTTTGCAGATATTTTTGCAGCAGCAAGCCAAACAGATAAACTGTTATGTGAGCAGGAACTCTTCCGTAAGAAGTGGGAGGATAAACAGGACTTAAACGACCCAGAACTCAACCCTTCCTTAAAAATAAATGCTCCCTTATCCATTCAAGAACTGAAAACGGCTATAGCATCGGTGACAAAAGTCCGATCCGCCTGTGGTTCTGATCCAATAAACTATCAGGTCATACAACATTTACCAAACCAAGGATTAAATCTTTTACTGGATTTTTATTCAACATGCTGGAAGTCTGGCCTGATTCCCACAGCTTGGAAAGAGGCTGTTGTGATCCCCATTTTAAAGCCTGGAAAACCAAGAGCTAACCCTTCCAACTGGCGCCCTATATCTCTGACCTCCCATCTGAGCAAAATCTATGAAAGAATACTAAAATCCAGACTAGAAGATGAAATGGAAAGAAAAAAGGTAATACCCCTGTGCCAAGCCGGTTTCCGTCGAGGCAGGGGTGTCTCGGATCACATTGTAAAACTGTCCTCTAAAATTAAGAAAGCTCTCTCACGCAAGAAGTCTCTCTTTGCTGTCTTTTTTGACATCAAAAAAGCCTACGATACAGTATGGCACCAACGATTGTTGTTCAAATTGAAGCAATTAGGCATCAGTGGTAATATGTTTCAATACATAAAAAGCTTTCTACTGAACAGATCCTTTCAAACTGATTATAAAGGTGCCAAATCATCCACTCGCAAAGTTGACATGGGAGTGCCACAGGGCTCAGTAATAGCACCACTGCTTTTTAGCATTATGCTGCATGACATATCGACAATTAAAACACATGGAGCCGAACTGACGCTTTATGCGGATGATATTGCTCTATGCAAAGAGTATCAAAACAAAACCTATAAAACAGAACACAAATTCTCTAAAGAGTGGCAAACAGCTATAGATAACATTGCGAACTATATGCGGGAGAATGGCTTCACTCTCTCTGCCGAGAAAACTGTATTCGTTGTCTTTACAAACCGAAAACTGGAAGATCGAGAAAAGATACAGTTCTCACTAGATAAATCTGTTGTCTCACCCAGTCAGCAGGTGAAATATCTGGGCGTACTTTTCACCTCAAATGGACTATGGACTGCTCACTTAAAGTATCTTTTAAGCAAAGCAAATAAGACCATCAACCTTCTTAAAATACTGGCTGCCCAACCATGGGCAAAGTGCCCAGTTATTCTAACAAACATCACCAGAGCTCTTATAAGATCAAGACTATCATATGGACAGGAGGCCTACTTCTCGTCGGCTCGAAAATGGCTTGATAAGCTACAGTCAGCGGAATGTCGTGCCCTTCGGCTTGCCCTCGGACACCCAAGGCATTCAAAGCAGGCCATTGTATACCACCAAGCAGGATTCCTCCCTCTTGACATGTGGCGGCGTAAGTGCTGCGCAGATTACAATGTTCGAGCCAACACAGTGCAAAACTCAACAAAAGAGGAGCTACAACCGCATTACAATCATGTCCAAAACAAAAAGGCCCACTTTGGCACTACTTTCTCCTCACTGGCTCAATTCAATGCTTCACTCTTTAGTGAAATCAGTGTCGACCCAAATGATGTGGCCCAAAACCCCATATCTCGTGATCCCTCATGGACAATGAAAGAAATGAATTTTGACACAGAAT
>NW_027128823.1:28874-72607 GCF_037325665.1 Littorina saxatilis
TCGAGATGACATTTCTAAATTTAACTTGGGTCGTCCTTGCGTGCTTCATGGTTTGCTGTGATATCGCAGAGCCGTTGGAACGGGTCACCCGATTTATTTAATTTTAGTCAAGCAACCACACAACTAAACAAGTCGCGTAAGGCGAAAATACAATATTTAGTCAAGTAGCTGTTGAACTCACAGAATGAAACTGAACGCAATGCCATTTTTCAGCAAGACCGTATACTCGTAGCATCGTCAGTCCACCGCTCATGGCAAAGGCAGTGAAATTGACAAGAAGAGCGGGGTAGTAGTTGCGCTAAGAAGGATAGCACGCTTTTCTGTACCTTTCTTTGTTTTAACTTTCTGAGCGTGTTTTTAATCCAAACATATCATATCTATATGTTTTTGGAATCAGGAACCGACAAGGAATAAGATGAAAGTGTTTTTAAATTGATTTGGACAATTTAATTTTGATAATAATTTTTATATATTTAATTTTCAGAGCTTGTTTTTAATCCGAATATAACATATTTATATGTTTTTGGAATCAGCAAATGATGGAGAATAAGATAAACGTAAATTTGGATCGTTTTATAAATTTTTATTTTTTTTTTACAATTTTTAGATTTTTAATGACCAAAGTCATTCATGAATTTTTAAGCCACCACGCTGAAATGCAATACCAAAGTCCGGGCTTCATCGAAGATTACTTGACCAAAATTTCAACCAATTTGGTTGAAAAATGAGGGCGTGACAGTGCCGCCTCAACTTTCACGAAAAGCCGGATATGACGTCATCAAAGACATTTATCAAAAAAATGAAAAAAACTTTCGGGGATTTCATACCCAGGAACTCTCATGTCAAATTTCATAAAGATCGGTCCAGTAGTTTAGTCTGAATCGCTCTACACACACACACAGACACACACACACACACACGCACATACACCACGACCCTCGTTTCGATTCCCCCTCGATGTTAAAATATTTAGTCAAAACTTGACTAAATATAAAAATGTGGTTTATGCGCCAGGATATAGGAAAATGCTGTAAGGGGAGGTCTCGTACTTTATTTGAATGGTTCATATTTAGATTTTAAAGTAATATGAGATACGTTGCCTTCACGTATAAAAACAGTTTTATACGTGATCACGCCCGTATCAGAAGCACGCACAGCGATCGACAGTGGGAATACCCGCAGTGATAGGGGTGTAGTATGCACGTAACGTGGTATCTAACGCTCAGAAGTTGTCAAAAAGAAGGTCACAGTGTTCACGTATTATCGAGACACCGACACATTTGCACTAAAATCCATTCTAGGGGAGCTTTTCCATTATTTTTTCTACCGGAGGGATTGAATTCATTCCACTGAACAGATTTAACTACAAAATACATTTGAACGAGCGGTATTTTGCTTTCTGTGTCTGCTTTTCGAAGTGAATCGAGGCGAGCACACTCAATAGGCCCACAGAAGGATACGCGACGTAAGTACTAGCGCCTTGTCTTTCGCGATCGTGGGGTCATGCTCTTGACACATCTGCGACTACGATGTATACAAACCAGAATTATGAAATATGGACTGAAGCGTGAAGGAAAGATTCCAGAAAATATTGAGCATCCTTACACCCTTCTCGGATGGTTGGACTTGATAAAATCTGACATACGTTGCGCTGACGTATGGAAGGGTTTGCTACGTGAACACGTACCTAATCACCACACGCAGCGCGACCCGCATGTGAGATAGGTGTCCTGGTAGGTGACGTAGCTGATAGGTGACGTAGCTGATAGGTGACGTAGCTGATAGGTGACGCAGTTTCTAAACCTCCCTATTGTTATCTCATGAGTGGTCTCTCTCATGTATGTAGGATAATTCTTTCTTTCTTGGGTAGTTTACTTCAAGACATTGTGTTTGATTACGCAAATTGCGTTTGTTAAAAATGGGTTGAGGTTCCATGTTGGCATACCGCACACAGCCTGTAGCCCCGGGTAATTTCTCCGATTGAGATAATAAGGGTAATTTGATTTGATTGGGGCGTTAGAGGTAAACATAATTGTTGTGTGTGTCCAGGGGCTGTCTGACTGACAACCAGGTTGCGAGAGGGGTCCACGTTCTGGAGACAACGGCAACAGGGAAACTGGTCAAGATTCCAATCTACGCCATCATGTTCGTCAGAGGAAGCTCCGGCAACAAGAACACACTCTTCTTCTCCTGCTCCGTCCAGTTGTGTGATGGTTCTGCCGGGAATGCTAGTACCTGTAACGCTCCGGTAGGTCGACTGTTGTTGTTGTTGTGGTGGTTGTGGTGGTGGTGGAGGTGGTTGTTGGTGTTGTTGGTGTTGTTGTTGTATTCCTTGTTGTTGCTCTCTCACGCGACACGCACGCACGCACGCGCGCACACACACACACACACACACACACACACACACACACACACACACACACACACACACACACACACACACACTAATACTAACACACACACACTTATACTAACACACACACACTAACACACACATACTAACACACACACACTTACACCAATGGTTTTTCTTCAACAGACCTGTACGGTTGATTTCACCCCTGACGTCGTCGTCGAGAGACGTCGTCGCGCCGCTGATGGGGACACGAAGGTCGTGGGTCGAGCACTGACCGTTCGTTTCGGTAACGCCACTCAGGAAGAGGAGTTCAGTAAGTGTCACGTGCCCGTGCTGAAAGGTCAAGTGTTGGCCAGGCTTTTACCTGGGATCAGACCCATCCCTCAGCTTGGACACAAACAAAACATGTATCACTTTTATCTGCGCAGGATATGGATTTTGCTTTTATAAACTGATTTCATTAACGCCATTAGACAAAATTATGACCATGCAATAGGTTTTGTTTTTGTTTGATAGACTGATTTCATAAACGCCACTAGATATTAGTATGGCCATGCAGTAGGTGTTCTGATTTAATCAATTCCACTCGATATCATCATTGCCATGCAGTAGGTGTTCTGATTTCATAAATTACAATAGAAATCATTATTGCCATGCAGTAGGTGTTTTGGTTTAATCAATTCCACTCGAACTCATTATAGCCATGCAGTAGGTGTTCTGATTTAATAAATTCAACTAGAAATCAGTATTGCCATGCAGTAGATGTTCTGATTTCATAAATTCCACTAGAAATCATTATAGCCATGCAGTAGGTGTTCTGATTTCATAAATGCAAATAGAAATCATCATTGCCATGCAGTAGGTGTTCTGATTTCATAAATTTCACTAGAAATCATTAGAGCCATGCAGTAGGTGTTCTGATTTCATAAATTCAAATAGAAATCATCATTGCCATGCAGTAGGTGTTCTGATTTCATAAATTTCACTAGAAATCAGTATTGCCATGCAGTTGGTGTTGTTAGAGGATCTTCTAGTAGCAGTGTTTAAATGTCGAAGCTGCTTTTCCCAGTTTTAACTAAGAGACCGACTGTTTATTGTGTTATTGTATTTGTCAGACTTGATTGTACCAAGTCTCTCACATGTTGTAATGCGCTTAGAGCCAAATATTTTTGTTTTTTGTAAGGGATAGGCGCAATATAAATACACTTTATTATTATTATTATTATTATTTAATAAATTCCACTAGAAATCATTATTGCCATGCAGTAGGTGTTCTGATTTCATAAATTCCACTAGAAATCATTATTGCCATGCAGTAGGTGTTCTGATTTCATAAATTCCATTAGAAATCAGTAAAGCCATGCAGTAGGGGTTTTGTTTTCATAATTGATTTCAAACACGCCACCTAGAATCAGTATGACCATCAGGTAGGTGTTTTGTTTTGATAAACTGAGTTTTATACACACCACCTAAAATCAGTGACTGGTTGGTCCGGTGTCAGAATAATGTGACTGGGTGAGACATGAAGCCTGTGCTGCGACTTCTGTCTTGTGTGTGGCGCACGTTATCTGTCAAAGCAGCACCGCCCTGATATGGCCCTTCGTGGTCGGCTGGGCGTTAAGCAAACAAACAAACAAACCTAGAATCAGTATGGCCATCAGGTAGGGGTTTTGTTTTGATAAACTGATTTTATACACGCCACCTAGAATCAGTATGACTATCAGGTAGGGGTTTTGTTTTGATAAACTGATTTTATACACGCCACCTAGAATCAGTATGACTATCAGGTAGGGGTTTTGTTTTGATAAACTGATTTTATACACGCCAACTAGAATCAGTATGACCATCAGGTAGGGGTTTTGTTTTGATAAACTGATTTTATACACGCCAACTAGAATCAGTATGGCCATCAGGTAGGGGTTTTGTTTTGATAAACTGATTTTATACACGCCACCTAGAATCAGTATGACCATCCGGTAGGGGTTTTGTTTTGATAAACTGATTTTATACACGCCACCTAGAATCAGTATGACCATCCGGTAGGGGTTTTGTTTTGATAAACTGATTTTATATACGCCAACTAGAATCAGTATGGCCATCAATCAGGTAGGGGTTTTGTTTTGATAAACTGATTTTTATACACACCACCTAGAATCAGTATGACTATCAGGTAGGGGTTTTGTTTTGATAAACTGATTTTATACACGCCACCTAGAATCAGTATGGCCATGCAGTTAGGGTTTTGTTTTGATAAACTGATTTTATACACGCCACCTAGAATCAGTATGGCCATCAGGTAGGGGTTTTGTTTTGATAAACTGATTTTTATACACACCACCTAGAATCAGTATGACTATCAGGTAGGGGTTTTGTTTTGATAAACTGATTTTATACACGCCACCTAGAAATCAGTATGACTATCAGGTAGGGGTTTTGTTTTGATAAACTGATTTTTATACATGCCACCTAGAATCAGTATGGCCATCAGGTAGGGATTTTGTTTTGATAAACTGATTTCAAACACGCCACCTAGAATCAGTATGACCATGCAGTTAGGGTTTTGTTTTGATAAACTGATTTCAAACACGCCACCTAGAATCAGTATGGTCATGCAGTTAGGGTTTTGTTTTGATAAACTGATTTCAAACACGCCACCTAGAATCAGTATGGCCATGCAGTTAGGGTTTTGTTTTGATAAACTGATTTCAAACACGCCACCTAGAATCAGTATGGCCATGCAGTTAGGGTTTTGTTTTGATAAACTGATTTCAAACACGCCACCTAGAATCAGTATGGCCATGCAGTTAGGGTTTTGTTTTGATAAACGGATTTCAAACACGCCACCTAGAATCAGTATGGCCATGCAGTTAGGGTTTTGTTTTGATAAACTGATTTCAAACACGCCACCTAGAATCAGTATGGCCATGCAGTTAGGGTTTTGTTTTGATAAACTGATTTCAAACACGCCACCTAGAATCAGTATGGCCATGCAGTTAGGGTTTTGTTTTGATAAACGGATTTCAAACACGCCACCTAGAATCAGTCTGGCCATGCAGTTAGGGTTTTGTTTTGATAAACGGATTTCAAACACGCCACCTAGAAATCAGTATGGCCATGCAGTTAGGGTTTTGTTTTGATAAACTGATTTCAAACATGCCACATAGAATCAGTATGGCCATGCAGTTAGGGTTTTGTTTTGATAAACTGATTTCAAACATGCCACATAGAATCAGTATGGCCATGCAGTTAGGGTTTTGTTTTGATAAACTGATTTCAAACACGCCACCTAGAATCAGTATGGCCATGCAGTTAGGGTTTTGTTTTGATAAACTGATTTCAAACATGCCACCTAGAATCAGTATTGCCCTGCAGTTAGGGTTTTGTTTTGATAAACGGATTTCAAACACGCCACCTAGAATCAGTATGGCCATGCAGTTAGGGTTTTGTTTTGATAAACTGATTTCAAACACGCCACCTAGAATCAGTATGGCCATGCAGTTAGGGTTTTGTTTTGATAAACTGATTTCAAACACGCCACCTAGAATCAGTATGGCCATGCAGACTGATTTCAAACACGCCACCTAGAATCAGTATGGCCATGCAGTTAGGGTTTTGTTTTGATAAACTGATTTCAAACACGCCACCTAGAATCAGTATGGCCATGCAGTTAGGGTTTTGTTTTGATAAACGGATTTCAAACACGCCACATAGAATCAGTATTGCCATGCAGTTAGGGTTTTGTTTTGATAAACGGATTTCAAACACGCCACCTAGAATCAGTATGGCCATGCAGTTAGGGTTTTGATAAACTGATTTCAAACACGCCACCTAGAATCAGTATGGCCATGCAGTTAGGGTTTTGTTTTGATAAACGGATTTCAAACACGCCACCTAGAATCAGTCTGGCCATTCAGTTAGGGTTTTGTTTTGATAAACGGATTTCAAACACGCCACCTAGAAATCAGTATGGCCATGCAGTTAGGGTTTTGTTTTGATAAACTGATTTCAAACACGCCACCTAGAATCAGTATGGCCATGCAGTTAGGGTTTTGTTTTGATAAACTGATTTCAAACACGCCACCTAGAATCAGTATGGCCATGCAGTTAGGGTTTTGTTTTGATAAACTGATTTCAAACACGCCACCTAGAATCAGTATGGCCATGCAGTTAGGGTTTTGTTTTGATAAACTGATTTCAAACACGCCACCTAGAATCAGTATGGCCATGCAGTTAGGGTTTTGTTTTGATAAACTGATTTCAAACACGCCACCTAGAAATCAGTATGGCCATGCAGTTAGGGTTTTGTTTTGATAAACTGATTTTTCAAACACGCCACATAGAATCAGTATGGCCATGCAGTTAGGGTTTTGTTTTGATAAACGGATTTCAAACACGCCACATAGAATCAGTATGGCCATGCAGTTAGGGTTTTGTTTTGATAAACGGATTTCAAACACGCCACCTAGAATCAGTATGGCCATGCAGTTAGGGTTTTGTTTTGATAAGCTGATTTCAAACACGCCACCTAGAAATCAGTATTGCCATGCTGTTAGGGTTTTGTTTTGATAAACGGATTTCAAACACGCCACCTAGAATCAGTATGGCCATGCATCCCTCCAATTGAACACATACCGAAAATCAACATGCTGACTGCTTCGTGTGTAATGTTGGGCTTATTTATGAATTGATGTTGTGAAGACTACTTGGTAAACCGTATTGCAATCCCTCCACTTGAACATAGAAAAAAATCAACATGCTGACTGCTTCGTGAGCAGAGTTTTTGATTAAAAGATTTGCCACAGTACGCCAAGGAAGGTAATATGTTTTGATATCCAACAAAGAAGGATGATGTATTTAAAAGATTCGCCACAGTACGCCAAGGAAGGTAATATTTTCCGGTCTCCTCCACAGTGCACGAGGAGGACGGCTACGAGAAGGAGGAGCGCGTGCGCTCGGATGTGGACTCACTGACAGTGGAGCAGATCCAGAACATTCGCGAAGCTCTGCAAGCGGCGAAGAACGACGAGACGATATCCGGCTACAACCAGATCGCCGCCTTCCACGGCCAGCCCAACTGGTGCCCGTCACCCGCTGCGGAGAAGAAGTACGCCTGCTGTACGCACGGGATGGCCGTCTTCCCCCACTGGCACCGACTGCTCACCGTCCAGGCTGAGAACGCCCTGGTGGCCAACGGTCTTCACGGTGGTCTCCCTTACTGGGACTGGACCCTTCCCATCACGAGCCTGCCTGCCATCGTCAAGGAGGAGTTCTACACCAACCCCAAGACCGGGGAGTCCACCCCCAACCCGCTGTACAACGGCCTGGCTGACGGCCACCCCACCACGCGCAGCGTTCGCGACGAGCTCTTCGAGGCGCCCGCGTTCGGCTCGCTGACCAGAATCGCTGAGCAAGTCATGCTGGCTTTTGAGCAGACCGACTTCTGTGACTTTGAGGTAAACGGGGATTGGTGGTGAGAGTGTTGTATGTGTGTGGGTGTGGGTATGTGGCTGGAGAAAGAGACACGAACCCGAAACAGTCCTTATGTGATCCTTGACAGGGTGACAGGTCTTAATTCATCGAGTATGAAATCAGACAACGTTGTTCATCTGTCCGAGCTTTGATGTCGTTGTTTTTATTTTTGATCATCCTGCTTCTGCTGCAGCTATCGCTGCTGATGCTGCGATTGTTATTGCTGTTGTTGTTGATGCTGTTGTTTTTGCTAGTGTTTTCCTTGTTGTTGACATTGTTCATAAAACAATGGAACTGTTAAGCACTTATTCGGCATGTTTAGGCACTGTCCTGCCATAAACTAACCCCGACATCGGTCACTTCACCAGGTGCAATACGAGATTGCCCAGAACTACATCCACGCTCTGGTGGGCGGCAACGAAGAGTACTCCATGGCCTCGCTACGCTTCAGTGCCTACGACCCCATCTTCTTCCTGCATCACTCCAACACGGACCGGCTCTGGGCCATCTGGCAGGAGCTGCAGAAGTACCGGGGTCTTCCCTACAACTCTGCCAACTGCGCCATCGCGTCCCTGCGTCAGCCCCTCCAGCCTTTTGCCCAGGACCACGTCACCAACCCGGACCCCGTCACCCGTGACCACTCCACGCCCTTCGACGTCTTCAACTACGAGAACAGCTTCCACTACCACTACGACAACCTCCAGTTCAACGGGATGTCCATCCCGCAGATTCAGCGCGAAGTGATCAAGTGGGTGGCCAAGTTCGACTCCAGTAAACTAGCTGCTCGTGTAGAAGTTAGACACGAGTAGACAAGCTGCCAGTGGGCGTGTTCTAGTCAAAGTATCAAACCGTATCCTCAGCGTACTTCCAGTACATGTCCCAATATAGACTAACTGACCTAAGAAGACGTTAACTCAAAACGTCAGTCGATGTTTCAAGGTTCAGAACGGGGTCCCACTTTTCCTGAAGCCTAAAACTGTTGTCTGGGGTTTGTTTAGTGTATACAAAACTTAAATAATGCATCTGACGCGACCATTGGTAACGACACAGGTTCAAAGTCTTAACGTAATCTCGGACCCTCGAGGGCATGAAGAAAAGTCACAAATGACAACAAAAATATATTCAAAAACAAAATAAGATCACACTATATATTCCAACTCATTAACTAACGACAAAACGGAATTCGAAATAAATAATTAATTAACCAAAGCAGCGATAACAGTAACCCTGCATTATTTATAACTACTGCTGCACAAATTGCAAAAGGTAATCATTCACAACGCACAATAGTTCACTATTTTCTGTGCCAGGCGCGCGGCGGAGGAGAGAGTTTTCGCTGGCTTCATGCTTCACGGCATCAAGAAGTCTTCCCTGGTGGTCTTCGAAATCTGCAAGCCCACTGGAGACTGCAAGAAGGCCGGCGAGTTCTATCTTCTGGGAGACGAATATGAACTGCCGTGGGAGTTTGACAGGTGCGAGTTTTCTTCTTGAGTTTGTGAGTCAATGGGGAGGAGGTTTGGGATGGAGTCGGTTGAGGTAGGGTTGTAGGACGTGTGTGTGTGTGTGTGTGTGTGTGTGTGTGTTTGTGTGTGTGTGTGTGTGTGTGTTTGTGTGTGTGTTTGTGTGTTTTTTGTTTGTGTGTGTGCGCGCGTGCGCAGGTGTGTGTATGTGTGTGTGTGTGTGTGTGTGTATGTATGTGTGTGTGTATGTGTGTGTGTGTGTGTGTGTATGTGTGTGTGTTAGTGTGTGCGTGTATGTGTGTGGGTGTGTGGTTGAAAATGTATTGATGTTCAGATCTTAAGTTATTTAGAATCTTTATGGTCGTATAACACGCTAAAAGGATTGTATCACTTTCTTTTAATCAGAAACACATTTCAAAACAAAAATAGAGAGAACGAATCTGTGTGTGTTGTTGTTAGTTGTTGTTGTTAGTTGTTGTTGTTGTTGTTGTTGGTGTTGGTGTTGGTGTTGGTGGTGGTGGTGGTGGTTTTGTTGTTGTTGTTGTTGTTGTCTTGTTTGTCTTACTGATTAGTCTTTTTGGGCATACAGATATCATTTGAATCTGATTTGGTCAAAAACGTTCATTGTAGCAGAATATATCATAGTCTTTTACAAAGACTAAGGTTATAACAAAGTTAATAGTTTTTGAATTTGACCAAACCTAGACTGACAATGTAACACTGCCTTGAAACTAGTCTGACAATATAACACTGCCTCGAAACTAGTCTGACAATGTAACACTGCCTTGAAACTAGTCTGACAATGTAACACTGCCTTGAAACTTGTCTGACAATATAAGACTGCCTCCAAGTTAGTCTGACAATGTAACACTGCCTTGAAACTTGTCTGACAATGCCTTGAAACTAGTCTGACAATGTAACACTGCCTTGAAACTAGTCTGACAATATAACACTGCCTTGAAACTAGTCTGACAATATAACACTGCCTTGAAACTAGTCTGACAATATAACACTGCCTTGAAACTAGTCTGACAATATAACACTGCCTTGAAACTAGTCTGACAATATAACACTGCCTCGAAACTAGTCTGACAATATAACACTGCCTTGAAACTAATCTGACAATATAACACTGCCTCCAAACTAGTCTGACAATGTAACACTGCCTCGAAACTAGTCTGACAATGTAACACTGCCTCGAAACTAGTCTGACAATGTAACATTGCCTTGAAACTAGTCTGACAATATAACACTGCCTTGAAACTAGTCTGACAATATAACACTGCCTTGAAACTAGTCTGACAATGTAACACTGCCTTGAAACTAGTCTGACAATATAACACTGCCTTGAAACTAGTCTGACAATATAACACTGCTGTGAAACTAGTCTGACAATATAACACTGCATTAAAACTAGTCTGACAATATAACACTGCCTCGAAACTAGTCTGACAATGTAACACTGCCTTGAAACTAGTCTGACAATATAACACTGCCTTGAAACTAGTCTGACAATATAACACTGCCTTGAAACTAGTCTGACAATATAACACTGCCTTGAAACTAGTCTGACAATATAACACTGCCTTGAAACTAGACTGACAATGTAACACTGCATCGAAACTAGTTTGACAGTGTGACACTGCCTTGAAACGAGTCTGACAATGTAACACTGCCTTGACCAGACTGTTCAAGTACGAGATCACCGACCAGCTGTCCGAGTTTGGCCTGGAACCGCTGGACATGTACGAGGTCAAGTACGAGGTGTTCGACCTGGCCCGTGCGTCTCTCGGAACTGACATCTTCGGCGTCCCACCACAGATTTATCTTAGTCCTTACGGCAGGGCAATAACCCCTTGAAAAATACCTCGGAAAATGTTTTAATGGTTTTGGGTAGTTTAACTCCTGAAGTTTACAAATCCGCAGGATGACATCTTTAAATCCTTGGGCAAATTGAGTTAAAATTAATTATAGGAAAATTAGCAAATGTTGATTTTTTTGTTTAGACACAAAAGGCATTCCATAGAAAAAAGGGCTAGAATGGCGTCATAAACTTCATGACGTCGGGAAAACGTAATGAGTAATATGACGACACGTACAGTATGGCCTGTAGTGTTGTCCGTGTCCGTACTTGAGCTCCTCTTCCAAGACAAATAACAAAGGCATTTGACATGTTTCATTCTGCTAAATGGAAACAATTTGCACATGAGTGTGTATGGAATTACATCCAGGCTGAGAAGATGTGAAACCTGTGTTATTCGTGGACTTGCGATTAGTGCGTATGGTGTTCCAAAGCACAGGTTTCACTGTCGAAGATAAAACTTGTAAATTGATCTTACAAAATGGCGGGCGATGATCAAAGAACATCGTGAGAGACTAGTTTTCTCCGATTTGATTGTTTACCAGACGATAGAGCTATTTTAGATGGAAGCGTATGCCATCTGGTGACAGCTGTTCATTAACCAGTGTGTTCGTAGGAGTGCTTGATTTCTCTGCAGAAGATCCATGCGTGAAAATCGGTGAAGTCTTTCAGCAAATGTCGCAGTTTGTAAGCGAGTGCTACAGGTGCAAAATCTCAAACAACATATCACGTTACGGTTAGAGATATGAAACCTGGCTAGCTAGAACCTCCAAGCACCAGTCCACATAAATCAAAAACTACCGCCCACATCAGCCCATTGCTGAACGTCCATCTGAAAAGGGCTGTATTGCAATTCTACGGGGATCTTCCAAATCTTGATCCAGTTGACTTCGGGTGGTTGTAGGATGGGCAGAAAACCGCCTGGAGTAGAACCTACACCAACTGAAGTCATGCTAATTTTGAAGTGTGGCTGTGGAGAAATGTACCATGTGTAACAGCATGCTGTGGTTGCGCAGTCGGTCAATGTGCGTGTGCCATCTTATGTCGATGTCTACTCCTTGGAAATTCCACAAATCCGCACTGGTCATCCATCGTGGTCATCCGCACTGGGCATGTGCAACAGTCACCTTCACCGGTCACCCGCACTGGTCATCTGGATAGGTCATCCACACTGGTCATCCTTTGCGGTCATCCGCACTGGTCATCCTTTTGTGATCATCCGCATCGGTCATCCGCACTATTCATCCTTCATGATTATCCGCACAGGTCATCCTTCATGATCATCTGCACTGGTCATCCGCACAGGTCATCCTTCATGATCATCTGCACTGGTCATCTGCACTAGTCATCGTTCAATTCATGATAATCTGCACTGGTCATCCGCACTAATCATCCGCACTCGTCATTTTTGACTCACATGCGAAGCAAAAGTGAGTCTATGTACTCACCCGAGTCGTCCGTCCGTCCGTCCGTCCGGACGTCCGGACGTCCGTCCGGAAAACTTTAACGTTGGATATTTCTTGGACACTATTCAGTCTATCAGTACCAAATTTGGCAAGATGGTGTATGATGACAAGGCCCCAAAAAACATACATAGCATCTTGACCTTGCTTCAAGGTCAAGGTCGCAGGGGCCATAAATGTTGTCTAAAAAACAGCTATTTTTCCCATTTTTCCCATTTTCTCTGAAGTTTTTGAGATTGAATACCTCACCTATATATGATATATAGGGCAAAGTAAGCCCCATCTTTTGATACCAGTTTGGTTTACCTTGCTTCAAGGTCAAGGTCACAGGAGCTCTTCAAAGTTGGATTGTATACATATTTTGAAGTGACCTTGACCCTGAACTATGGAAGATAACTGTTTCAAACTTAAAAATTATGTGGGGCACATGTTATGCTTTTGTCATGAGACACATTTGGTCACATATGATCAAGGTCAAGGTCACTTTGACCCTTATGAAATGTGACCAAAATAAGGTAGTGAACCACTAAAAGTGACCATATCTCATGGTAGAAAGAGCCAATACGCACCATTGTACTTCCTATGTCTTGAATTAACAGCTTTGTGTTGCATGACCTTGACCTTGGGTCAAGGTCACATGTATTTTGAAGTCATGTAAAGGTCAAGGTCAAGCATGTGAGTCGTATGGGCTTTGCCCTTCTTGTTCATGATCATCTGCACTGGACATCCGCACCGGTAATCCGCACTGGTCATCTGCACTGGTCATCCTTCATGGTCATCCTTCATGGTCATCTGTACAGGTCATCCACACTGGTCATCCGCACTGGCAATTCTCACTGGTCACCCGTACTGGTAATCTACATGACATCCTGCGTAATCATCGGGCGTTGTCATTTATTGGTCATCAGGCATAGTCATCCGCTACCATTTCGGCAATTGAAAAAAGGGATCGATGGTGGCTGCCCTCAAACTGGAAACTCACTGCATGACCATGTCATCTTGTGTGGTAAACCAGCGTGGTCATCCTGCCTGGTCATCTGGAATGGTCAACTACACATCATCCTGTGTGGTCATCGGCGAGGTAAAGTGTATACTAACCAGTATCCCTGGTTCGTCGCCATGACCTTTACGTTATGTGATAGAGGTCTTTTGTATGTGAGACATGGTACATCACGTTTAGCCTCTTGACATGCCGCCTAATACACCTCCTCGGGGCGTCACTAACTGACACAACACTGTGTATATGGTGTCAAAAGGGATTTCATATGCCGAATCGCTTGGCGCTGTGACACCTTACAAGGCCTTTCGTCTGATGTATACATTCCTCACCTGACTGGATCAGTCTTCTTAAAAAAAAGAGAACAAGATAACTTTAAGTTATTCTGGGTATTACAGCCACTTTTCCAGGATTAAGTTGTTATCTGCTTGCTCACCGACCAAGTCACTCATTGATTCTGGAACCCACCAGGATGGTAGGGTCACTTCAACGACGGGCGCTTCATAAGCTGTCTCCACCTCTGGCGGCTGTGAGCAATTTTTGGGAAGTTGCAAAACATTTCCGAATCCACTCTGTAATGATATCTGTCCCTCTGTTCATTTGTCTTCTCTATCTTCTCTTTCCGCGCACCATACCCTGTAAGATGGTCTTGGAGAGCCCGCCTGTTCTTGTTACATGGCCATACAATCTCAGCTTCGTCTTCTTGACAGTGATCTTTGTAGTGATACACGTGCTAAGTGATGGTTTTGCAGACATTAAAATATATGACCTTGAAATTGTTTGACCTTGAAAACGTGTGACCTTCAGTGTTGATGAACGTTTTTATTCATGGCAAGTTTTAAGAAGATGAACACATTTCGTCATTTTATCTTCAAAAATAGTATAATTCTTTATCATTTGAATGAACATTTGACATTCATATGACCTTGAAATGCGATGAAGGTCAAGCAAAGTGCAACAGTAATCAAAGCCCACAACACATATAAGCTTAAACCATTAGCTGTAACTGAAAAAATATATTGCTAAAACTAACTATATCATCCTGCTCCGTTAACCAGTTTTAACGGTCCCTCAACAGACCAGTCATTCGGGTTATTGTGTCTGCTAATCATGTAACTGTTGTTATGCATATTAACTCCCGTTTTATCTCCCGGAAAACATAAATAAATACAGTTCTGCTAGTTTATAGCATGCAGTTTCGACTATTTTGCAGTCTGGAATCCATCTTGTCCGCCATCTTGAATACATCAAAATGCCCAAGGATGACAGAGTGTCATCCGTCGGATCTGTAATCTACAGACATCACAGAGTTCAAAACAGTCAAAACATTCTCCGAGGTATTTTTTGAGGGGTTAAGGTCAAAATCGGGAAATGACGACCTGACTATCTTGAATAGTTTTTCTCTCGATTTTTTGATACACCACAGGCGTACTGATACGTGCTTCGCCGTGAGAGAACAAATTTGATGACAAATGGGTGGATTGATTTTAATCCAAATGTGGTGTGTACATCTGTCGCACTTGAACAAAAGAAATCGCAGATAGTTTTTTAGTGTTACAGAATTGTACAAGGATTGACAATTACACACTATCTAATTAGAGTGCTCTAAAACATGTTTTTTCTCTCCTTTTTTTGGGTGTTTTTTGGGTGTTTTTTGTGTGTGTTGATTGTGTTGTTATTGCAAATTTATAATTGTGTTGTCCACTGCTTACGAAATCCGCTGCAAAACCTGGGACAACGCCGATGACAACCCTTATAATTATTGTATGCATTTCCTCCGAAAGCGGCGTATGGCTGCCTAAATGGCGGGGTAAAAACGGTCATACACGTAAAATTCCACTCGTGCAAAAACACGAGTGTACGTGGGAGTCTAAGCCCATGAACGAAGAAGAAGAAGAGAAGAGATTGTATGCATTCTCTCATTATTTTACTAGCGAACTACTGCTTATCTGTCACTGGATTACAGTTATTGATTTACTATGCACACTCTCTTTTGTATGCGCTTGCTACTTTCATCTCTCTACATGTCTCTACCGTTCTTTCTTCTCCCCCCCCCCCCCTCCACCCCCACCCCCTCTGTTCCCTGCTATAGTTCTGTCTTACTCTTTTATTGGTTTACTTTGACTCTGTTTTTGACCCAGATAATTATACAGTATATAATGTTCTGTCCGACATCCCATTTGTACTATCCACCATTCGTGTATAGGGCACGTGATATAAGCGTTCGCTTGAGTTCGTGTCCCTATTATTTCTCGTTTTGTTACTGTACCAGGTTCAACTGAATAAAACCTTGTTTAAACCAACGCCGATATTAGGTGTCTCATTCTCAGACACTGAAAATTACCTACAGTACTCAGCTCGGGTTGTACTTTAAAAAACTTTTGAACAAATATTTGCCTGATACATGTTCAAAATATTGAGACTCATCCACAGAAACTAAATGTACCTTTCCTGCCACAAACTTACAGCTTCTCCGCAAGAAATTGACAAGAAAATAAACACAAAAATGGACTTAATGCGTTTCTTAAGTTTACATCATTCCCTGGTGTGGTTCTTCCGTTAACCACATTGTTATTTAAATATTATATATATATATATGACTAAGTGCCAAAAGGTGCTCACAGAACAGAAGACGACTTTGTTTTACAATAAAAATGTTTCTAAAAACGTGTGTCTGCTGAAAATTGGTGTGTGTGTGGATGAATGTGCGAAGAGATAGTGGACATAATTTCGTGTGTCTGACTTGAATGGTTTTGAAGTTATCTTTGTTTAAAGTCAAAAATAACGCCAAAACCGGCCATCTGAAAACGGACATCGTGATACCTCGTGTTTTGAATATGCCACAGAAAAATAACAAGAAGCACAAATGAATTGCATTTAGTTTGATTGAATGCCTGAAACATCGCTTTACAGACGAGACCAAACGTCAAATCTAAATCTCGAGAGAATTTGTTTTTTTCGATAACCGAATTTTAAGGTGTCGCACGCAAGATGTGTCGTCATCACGGCATACATTTTTCAATCGCAGATATTTACTAAATTTCTTTTTCAAAAACTCTGGAATTGATGTCGACACGTCAAGCGATAACGGTGTATCAAACTGCTGTCTTTCAAGTAATCCAGCAAAGACTGCAGAACTTTTGAACAGCATTTTTGAAAACGATTTGAAAATTTCGCCATATCTTGCGTGCGACAAAATGTTCGGTAATTAACGGTTATTTTCTTTTAAAAACAAAATTTACATGTACAAAGATCTACTTCATCTACGGAACCACGTGACACATTCTGTGTTCAAAATTTGTGAAGAAATCACGAACCACGAATGCGCTATCAAGTGTTGAAATTATGTCGTCAACATCTTTTCAGATCTTGCGTGCGACACCATCTTGCGTTCAACATAAAATGTCACTACCTTATCGAGTTTAATGGGTAAAACTAACTATTTGTTGTCTTAGTTTAATCTTCTTAATTAAAAGCGTAATAAAACCGAACTTCCAAGATGAATTTTAATTGAGATTAGCGAAAGAGCGGGCACGCAAGTCGACCTTAAAGTAAAAGAATGATAACACGAGCGTTTGTCGTGTTGTCTTGCGTGCAACACATTGTCCAAAAAAGAAAATGTATATTTTTCTCAGACGTTTTTTAAGTTAAAACCTTGAAACTTCACACACATTTGGGGTTTAATCGCCCCCATGCATGGTAAAAGTCTTGTTGACCCTTGTCAGATTTCAAGGTCACGGCTGGGTCACATGTGGTTCAGAAAACGGATGAAACATATTTTTTCAGAGATTTTTGAAGCTAGAACCTTCAAACTTCAAACAACGCTTTTGCTTAATGATTGTTCAACATGGAGAATTCAAGGTTGATCCTTGAGAAATGTGAAGGTCATAGCAGGGTCTCGTGTGGGTAAAAAAAAAAGGAAATTGTATTGAACTTCAATTTATATAAAACCAAAGTCTGGTTGATCTGTTTTAAGATTTAAGGTCAAATCTGTTATTTAAGGTCAAATCAAATAGAAATTTGTTGATGCTTAAATCTTTGAAACTTCCAACAGGTTTGAGGTTTGACAACTTCTGGACTTTGAAATCTGGTATGGTTGATCCTGGTAATATTAATTGGTCAAAACATCAAGATCAACAATTATAAAAAAAGCACTTTCACCAATGTCAAGTGAGCAATAGCAGCAAACGTGAGTCTTATAAAGATTATCACTTTTTGTGTGACCTCAACTTGACCCCTCTGAATGCTCTCAATCATGGAAATTGACCACACTTTGATTATAACCAAACAACATCAAAACTTTGGAATGTGTGAAGTTTCAAAGGTGTTGCTTAAAAGGCGTTCGTGATAATGACAATATTGTATGTGTCTGACTTCAATGCGACCCCGCTGCGACCTTGACGTTTGATTTTATCAACCAGACTTTCATCATGTGTGAATGACTTCAAACACTATAAAACTAGTTGAAGAAATTGACAATTTTTCAAAGTTTAAGCCAGATGGCACTGCTGTGACCTTGAAATTTGACAAACATTAACCAGGCGGTCACCTTTTTTAGAAAATATCCTTAAAGGATCTTTAACCTTACTGTGACCTTGGAATTTGATGAGGTTTAATTTAACTTGCGTAGTGTGCCAAGTTTCAAGGCCCTAGCTTCAAAAACATATGAGAAAACCTCATTGAAAAAATGTATATGTTTGACCTCAACGCGACCCTGCTGTGACCTTGACTTTTTCAACCAGACTTTAATCGTGTGTGAACATTATACACTAGAACTGTGTGTATTTTCAAAGCTCGTGCTATAAACGCGCTGAATAAATTGAAAATATTCCACATTTGGACCAGATGTGACCCCGCTGTGACCTTGAACTTTGACAAAGATTAACCAGCAGGTCACTTTTAATGAGGTTTTATAAAAATGCTGAAAGTATGTGAAGTATGTAAAGTCTAACTGATCTAGTATTAAAACATGTAAGACGTGACAACGACAATTTTCCAGTTTGCAAAGGAAATTTAACCTCGCTGTGACCTTGAAATTCAATGTTGTTTAATGTGATGTGCACCATACCTGGAGGTCATTATACTTTGGTTGTGTGCCAAGTTTCAAAGCCCTAGCTTTAAAAACGTGCGAGATAACCTTAATGCTATGACTCAGTGCCGTTTTGAATGATATAACGAACAAAATTATCGTTATTTGTAAAATCATTTGGGTAAATTTATCTTTTCTTTTCGTAATTGGGTTCCAGCATCTGTTGTCTTAACAAAAATCACAATATCAATCTTATAAAATGTGTCAACTTTTATTTGTTAGCCCCTTTGTCCGCTTTTCGTGCGCACCTTTTGGCACTTAGTCATATATATATATATATATATATATATATATATATATATATATATATATAAACAACACAATAAAAAGTCCAAAACCAAGCCAGAATGTCGCATCTTTTTAAATCCAAATTTTCGGCCCGCAGGCCTTCTTCAAGGTGCACAGACCAAGCGTCTATTCACGACTTTTTTCCGTGACCTTTCGGTATTCATGGGGGCTGCCATTTTGGTTTTGATGCGCTTCCTTTTCCGGTTTACGTATTTTCCGGTTTAACATAGCATTTGCGTTTTTTTGTCAGAAGAGTGATATTTGGTTATGAAGGAAGTCAAGTCCGCCATTACCTGCCACCTCAGTTGAGTGTTTACTTTGAACTTATACTTGAACCGTAACAGTGTGTAGCCAGTTCACAAGACCTGTTCATCTTCCTACCAGTTCCAACTGTTGTTATCAATGGGTCGCGCAGCTGGAGGAAGTGTTTATTTCCATTCGGAGCCCAACTTCAGTTCAAAACCAGTCAAAAACTGGCCTTGACATTCCCACATTACGATACCCTTGAATGACATTAGATCTATGTCGTTTCCGCTTGCCAAAATCCCACATGTTACATGTCTGCTCTTCGAGTTGTTTGGAACTTAGTTCGAGTATTTTCTCGAACGTAACTTTTGACCCAGCTGTCAGGTAGGCATCATGAATTAGACGTACACTAACACTGGCAGTTATAAATCATGTTGTGCAAAAGACTGTAAAGAAGTAGAACATTGTGGAAAATCGGGAATGCTTTCTCAGTTTGTGCACCCTGGCAACATTTAGCAGGAGAGAAAAAAATGCATATGCCTTCCTCTGCAAAAGTCGCGCGAAGAATGCTGAACGGGCAGCGACGACTAGCTGTTCGGTTACAACTCGCTATTGCCGCGGCCCGTTGTTGCCGCAACCCGCTATTGCCGCAACCCGTTATTGCCGCAACCCGCTATTGCCGCG
Source organism: Littorina saxatilis (assembly GCF_037325665.1). Lineage (NCBI taxonomy): Eukaryota > Metazoa > Mollusca > Gastropoda > Littorinimorpha > Littorinidae > Littorina > Littorina saxatilis. The sequence continues at coordinate 48,788 of NW_027128823.1, forward strand.
GAACTTTCCCGCAAGAAAGATCCCCTGATTCCGGTTTTGTTAGAAAAAAATTGCGCCAGTTAGATGCCATCAAACAACAGAGTTGGTAACTCTGCCGTGTGTTACGCGTGATTGTTCTGAAAAGTGACTATTACATGATTGTTCTGAAAGTCTACTATTTATTTCATCGTAATCATGTAAGCCCTCATACGTGTTTGTTCTGAAAGCTTACTAATTTACATGATTGTTCTGAAACTCTACTAAAGGTAAACTTGCTTCACCCGTGAACTGAAATGTGGTCAGATATGGAACAATATGTATACCCCTGCCCAACGAAATGTGTTTGAGTTGATCCGTCTTCTGTGTGCGCGACAGCTTCAGATGTGTGTTTGAGCTGATCCGTCTCTCCACTCCCTTTTTTTAGGTGTAGGGGGTGGGGGAGGTTTGTTCATATCAACTGACACTTTATCAAACCATTTGAATAATTCATATACAAAATTCTGGTGGTTGCTGTGTAATAAAAAAACAAGTGTCATTGAAAACAGAGATGTGCTAATACATTTAGCTTTCATGTGTGTGTATGTTACGCGTGATTGTTCTGAAAAGTGACTATTACATGATTGTTCTGAAAGTCTACTATTCATTTCATCGTAATCATGTAAGCCCTCATACGTGATTGTTCTGAAAGCTTACTAATGTACATGATTGTTCTGAAACTCTACTAAAGGTAAACTTGCTTCACCCGTGAAATGTTGTCAGATATGGAACAATATGTATACCCCTGCCCAACGAAGTTGGAGGGGGGTATACTGGATTCACTTTGTCCATCTGTCTGTGTGTATGTCTGTATGTATATATGGAACAATATTTTGATACAATGATACTAAATCTTAAGTGATATTGATATTTATACCCCAGCCAAATGAAGTTGGAGGGGGTATACTGGATTCACTTTGTCCGTCTGTCTGTGTGAATGTCTGTATGTAAATGGAACACTATTTTGATACAATGAACCCCCGCCCAATGAATACAAACTCAACAAGTAATACGTTTCATACATTCAACATGTCTTCTTTATTGTTCTCAACTCAAAATTGAAATTAAATGTTCAAAGACAAAAATTATATATAATCTTCAAAAATGCAATGATTCTTCTTGAGTATTCCCAACTCAAAATTCAAGTTACAGGTTCAAAGGGACACATAGAAACTTTTGAATTTTCCTCTTTGCCATGCTTAGGTGGCGAGGTCACCAAAATGGATCGAAAGGCTTGGCAAAGAGGGAAAATGGAAGCTACTTTTTGCCCCGTTAAAGACGAAAGGCACAACAAATAATTTTTACAAATGAAACTTTTTTTTATGAACTAAAAATTCAAGTGGAGAGGGGATGAGAGACGTGAGGAGATGTCCGGGGTTGCGAGATGTGTGGGGAGTCTGGGCTATAAAGTTCTTGCACGCGAGACAATATACTTCTTTGTGTGTGTTTGGGGGGGGGAGTATTTTGTTTATCAACTCTCTCTCTCTCTCTCTCTCTCTCTCTCTCTCTCTCTCTCTCTCTCTCTCTCTCTCTGAATATTTGTGTCATCCTAAATGTTAGGGGGGGGGGGGGGCAAAAAGACATGTTTCCCCCCCCCCACCCCAGGAACAGCTGCCCCCCCCCCCCACCCCAGGAACAGCTGCCCCCCCCCCCCCGTTTCCGACGCCAGTGCACTGAGTACATATGCACACATACACCACACATACACACACATGAAAGCTACATTTATTAGCACATCTGTTTTCTGTGACACTTTTTTTTTATTATGTACACAGCAACCACCAGGGGTAGGGGTATACATTATTATTGTTCCATATCTGACAACATTTCACGGGTGAAGAAAGTTTACCTTTAGTAGAGTTTCAGCACAATCATGTAAATTAGTAAGTTTTCAGAACAATCACGTATGAGGGCTTACATGATTACGATGAAATAAATAGTAGACTTTCAGAACAATCATGTAATAGTCACTTTTCAGAACAATCACGCGTAACATGTGTATGTGTGGTGTGTGTGTGCGTATGTACTCGGTGCACTGGCGTCGGAAACTGGGGGGTTGGGGGGGGGGGGGCAGCTGCTGTTCCTTGGGTGGGGGGGGGGGGGCAAGCATGTCTTTTTGCCCCCCCCCCCCCAGTATTTAGGATGACAAACATATTCACAGAGAGAGAGAGAGAGAGAGAGAGAGAGAGATAGTGTGAGAGAGAGAGAGAGAGTGAGAGAGAGAGAGAGAGAGAGAGAGAGAGAGAGAGAGAGAGAGAGAGAGTTGATAAACAAAATACCCCCCCCACACACACACACACAAAAGAAGTATATTGTCCCTCATGCAAGAACTTTATAGCCCAGACTCCCCACCCATCTCGCAACCGCGGCCATCTCCTCACGTCTCTCATCCCCTCTCCACTTGAATTTTTAGTTCATAAAAAAAAAGTTTCATTTGTGAAAATTATTTGTTGTGCCTTTCGTCTTTAAAGGGGCAAAAATTAGCTTCCATTTTCCCCTAAGCATGGCAAAGAGGGAAAATCAAAAGTTTCTATGTGTCCCTTTAAACCTGTAATTAGAATTTTGAGTTGGGAATACTCAAGAAGAATAATTACATTTTTGAAGATTATAAATAATTTTTGTCTTTGGAGATTTAATTTGAATTTTGAGTTGAGAACAATAAAGAAGACATGTTCAATGTATGAAACGTATTACTTGTTGAGTTTTTATTCATTGGGAGGGGGTATAAATATCAATTTCACTTAAGATTTAGTATCATTGTATCAAAATATTGTTCCATATATATATACAGACATACACACAGACAGATGGACAAAGTGAATCCAGTATACCCCCTTCCAACTTCGTTGGGCTGGGGTATACATATTGTTCCATATCTGACATTTCACGGGTGAAGCAAGTTTGCCTTTAGTAGAGTTTCAGAACAATCATGTAAATTAGTAAGCTTTCAGAACAATCACGTATGAGGGCTTACATGTTTACGATGAAATAAATAGTAGAGTTTCAGAACAATCATGTAATAGTCACTTTTCAGAACAATCACGCGTAACAGCCGTGTGCTGACAAAACCGAGTAAATCCATTTAAAAAAAAGAAGATATTTTTCGTTCATCAAAAAAACCAAATCAATGCGCATCTTTTGTGTTCATTTCTACTTTTTAGAGTCCTTAAATAAGCAGATATGAACAAGTAAGTCCACAACCAAAAACAACTTTTTTAAGTATGCATGAATGTTTTGGCAAAACAAAGTAAGTCTAAGGGGTTCCTAATTTTCGTATAATGATAGTTTCAAAATTCTTGTCAGAGGACTCATACAATAAAAAAAACCGCTTCAGTGGACTTACTCGGTTTTGTCAACACACACCAGAACTGTGAGGGTTTGTTCCATGCTCAACGTCATTTCTACCGGTTTTTTCCGATGACGTGGTAGGCTATCATGAATGACAGACAGACTTCCATTTGCGCGGGTGACAGAGGAGGGAAAGCTGATTTGTGATGGTCATAGATACCATAAAAGAGGTGAAAATGGTGATACATCGCACACACACACACCACGACCCTCGTCTCGATTCCCCCTCTATGTTGACTAAATGTAAAAAGAACAAACAAAGTTCCGCGGCAATAGCGGGTTGCGGCAATAACGGGTTGCGGCAATAGCGGGTTGCGGCAATAACGGGCCGCGGCAATAACGGGCCGCGGCAATAGCGGGTGCCTCCCAGCTGTTCTTCTTCAAAGTAATTAAACTACCCCCCCAAACCCTGCAAGTTTGTACGATTTACTTTGTGGACATGAAGCCAGCAGAGGACTCAGGAATGCCCACTTAATTCCTTGATTGTACTTCCGTCACAAGAACTAAAAGAACATTCAATGTTCGTTAAATCTGTGGATCAAGTGACTCACGAAGCGGAGGAAAAGAAAATCACCAGCAGATCTGTACAAGATGTTGAATTCTGCCAGGGAAACGAAGCCGCCCTCACGGCAGAGAAGTCTCCGCCTACGAAAATCAGTAGATCTAGAGCAAGGTAAACATACGTTTTTCAAAGCTTGTTCACAAACACACACACACACACGTACACAAACACACACACGCTCACACCATCACACACACACACACACATGAAAGAGATGGAATAGCTGATCGAGTGATGACAATGTTGATTGATAAGTATTTTTTGGTGCGGTGAACTTGAGGCTATATTGTTCTATCAATCCATCGATATATTTTACACTTTCACCCCAGAAATGAAGCACGTGTACACATATTGAACAAAAGAATCATTTTAAGCTTTCATTGGCATTGTTTCCTTTTTTTGCAGACATGTTGGCAGGAAGTGAGTGTTTCACCCCACTCTTGCAAGGTAGGTTGATCACTGATGACAAGTTCTGATTGTTTTTCCTTTTTAAACGGATGACAATCCGTACTCTGCAGATGGATCTAACCGATACACGGAAGCAACATTGGGAACAAACTGTTATTCAATCTGTGAATATTTCATGTGTGAGGGGTATAACTGCAAGTAGCCTACGTTCGCTAATGTAGAGAAATAATTTTTGACTCAAACTTCAAGTTAAATTGTTTCTGCTGTCAGAGCCATCTTTCTGAAGGAACAATATTTTACATGCCCCTGGATTGTTGTATATTCCTTCTTATTTTGCAATGACAGGCTCAGCTTTCATTTGATTGTAATGTGTTTCTTATTTGAAGCTTTGTATCATAAAAGCTCTGTAGAAGTGTTGCACTTGTTTTGCAGACTGCATTAGGCGTGGTACCTATTGCACACTGGCACACCCACACACCCTCCACCCTGCCTATTTATCTAAAACACCCACCCACACACATACACAGGGTGCTGACAAAGGATTTTTTTTCCATTCTCCTTCAGGCCATCGCTTAATTTCTTGCAGACTGAGGAGCAATGGACGTTTGAGCAGCTCCTAAACCTGGGGCACACAAGCCACAAGGTAAATAAGGTATCAGTATATGAACAAATGTTTTCCCTTTGATTTTTATCGCATCATTTTTTCATAAAACTCTGTAAATTGTGGCAATTACACATTATGCCAATAACATTATTATGATGAATGAAGATTTTCAACTTATCATTGAAGAAATGAAATCAAGCATTTTTGTTCATTCTGTATTTGATTATTATTTTCCAGTCTTTGGGTTGGCATAGTGGGTGAAATAAGGGTGAGGAGTGTTGGTTGGTGTTATTTTTTAGGTCTTGGTGATGTAATATTTTCCCTATGGTATTATTCATGGTTATCATAGTGCAGATTCCAGGGAAACGGTTTTTTGAACAGCCTCTTAAACTGAAAAGCTACAAGGTCAACAACATAAACAGGTTACTGGTGTCTCGGGCATTGATGTTCTTAAAAAGATTTGCACAGCAATTTTTGTGTGTGTAAAGAGATAATGAAAATAAAGCATAACAACTTTTATATTTTTGAAGTGGAATTAAATGTTTTCATTTTTTTATTTTGAAGTGTTTTTGTATGCAGGTTTTATTGGATGGGTGGGGGGTGGTTTTGATGGTTCTGATTTATTATGATGTAAGGGTGTTTTTTTCCTTAATTATTTATTTAATTGGTTTATGCAGACTTCATGGCAGCCACTGACCTGACGATATGACAGCCATGAATATCGAACGCAGAAGAAGAAAAAGAAGAAGACAGTCTAACAGGAAAATAATTCTGGTATGCTCATAATGTCTATGCCAGTTAAAAAAAAGTCATGAATTGAAGTTTACCCAGGTTAGACATTAGCATGTCGTAATTGTGACAATGAATGTATCCGTAAACGCACCAAGAGACTTACTTAGAAAAATTGAAGTCATGCATCGTCAATATGACTACAATCACAAACTGAATAAGGGGAAATCATGTCAATTTGGTGGTCTGGATCATCAGCTGTTGCTAATTCGCTATAATGGTCTACTTGACAAAGCCTGTCTTCATGTGCTTCTTTGTTTCTATGTAGGCGTGTGCAGACTGTTTATTGTATTGCTGTTGTTTGTTTGTGAGTAAAACTATGGTGTGACTTCAATTGTTTGAAATTTGTTGTGTATGTTCTACTTTGTGTTAGGTGTTTCTCCATGCCCCCAGAAGAACCGACATTATATTAAAACCTTCATACCCTGAAAATACTTGCATACTAGATGTTGTTTCTTATTGTAATGATTGGGGACAGGCAAGCTCTTAAATTGTGCAAGCCTTCAGAAAACTGTCAAGTCTGATTTGCTAGAACAAGCGATATTAACACGTTATTAAGATGAATATTTGATTAAATATGTGCAGGAACTACTTCAGCAGATTCATATGGCCAGTCTCACAATGCAAGGAAGGTGAGTAAATTGAATTATGTCTTTCCCACCTGTTCTGTGTTTAGTGTCAGCCGTGATTGCCTGATGAGAATTTGAAAACATGTTGCTAACTAACATGAACCCAACCATGAAACGTGATGTAGGTGAGTAGCCCATCTAGAAAAACGAACCTGTTCTAATTCCGAATTAGAACAGGTTCTTTTTTCTAGATGGGCTACTCACCTACATCATGTTTTAAGGTTGGGTTCATGTTAGTTAGCAACATGTTTTCACATAGAAAATGGTGGGCACCTGAACAAATATCTGCACATTACAATGAAGTCTTACTTTGTGATCTGATGGTTTAATAACCCCCCCCCCCACCCCCAAGAAGAAGCTCACATAACTACCAACTACACAATTTCATTACAGAATCAAACAATGGGAAGAATCAGGATTCAGCAGTGCTAGGTCGTTGAGGGGGATAGCTATCACTGGGCACTCAGCAATGAATAGTTGAGGTTTTCACGGACATTAACAAAATCCGGTAACCTACGGACAGTAAATTTCACAGGGAAGGGAACAAGAACGTCAAAAATGGAAAACTATGTTTTTTCTTTCAAACCATTGATAGAGCTCTGAAGCTTCACACAAGTTTTGCAGAGAGAGCACTCGGCCTATTCATTTTTGGCACTAAAACATGCGCACACACAAAAAGAAAGTTTTTAAAAAGTGGCGCCGATGTATTCTCACACTCACAGCCTTAGAATATTGCAGTTTGTATGTTACCAAATTGAGGCATGATTTTACTCTATGCAATTACCTGACCAAATCTGCGACAGTCGGGCAAACTTCTTACAAGTCGGATTGGGCCTTCAATCAAATACTCAGAAACCAGCAGCTACTGTAAGTAATACTAGTTTTGTTGTTATTTTTTACAGCTTGTACTGAATGTGTTTTCTTTTATCTCCTCAGAATCGAGTCAGCCAGGGAAAGACCATTGAGAGGGAGAGCGCACAGTAAAGCATATATGGCATGCACTTCGGTGGACCAGTGCCATCATCTTCATAACAAGAGATGCAGATCATATTTTCTTATGTTTAAGTATAGCTGTTAGCAAAAGTATTTGACGATTCTTCGGTACGACTTTCGTGTTTAATCCCATTGGCTTGTGCACAGCCCCAAAATCTGTTTTATTTTGATGTATCATTTATAGTTTGAATTTTTTTTTAATGGAATTAGTCCATATGTAAATACATCTAAGGTTGCAATATTGTTTTCTTGTATATACCCTTAAAACTACCTCTTCGTGTAAACAAAATTTAATTGTAAAAAGAAATGTTTGTTCAAGGGAGATAATTTGAAGCAATTTTTTTTAAAATCAGTAAAACTGCGTAGTGACATCCTCAATTAAATAAAAAGAATAAGGAATAAAGGTATACACACAGGTTGTACCCATTTTCTTGATTGCACTGCTTTTAAGTAGAAAGCTTTTTTTCTCAGAATTATTTTACAAATAAAATTCAAGGGAGGCAATTGATATGATAAAAAGGAAGAATTTTTCTTTTCTTAGAATACTGTACACATTTAGTAAAGTATAATTTACAAGACAAAACACAGGGTTTTTTTCTGTGCCTACTACTTGACAAGAGAACCACGAGATTTGTGCAGATTATTTAAAATTTTCTGTACAGTATATTTTACAAAGACAGATCCATACAATATCTATAATTTTGTAATAGATGTTTACAATTTGTGGGTATGTTTTTTTTTTAAATCAACAGTTCGGATAGCCACAACAAGTGTGTTTGTCTTGTGATTTGAGAGCTTTAGCACTGGATGCTTAGAATCCTCTTGATCATTTACTTCAGTAGGTTAAGCCACCTTCTCCAAAATCTTCTCTCCTATTCTGTGCTTACTACAGTGGGTTTGACAAGAGAACCACGAGATTTGTTTTTGTACATATGTTGCTTTTATTCTGTACACTTTAATATTTTAATCCTATGTGCACATTTTTTTGTTAACTGTTTTTTTTTTCTGTTTTTTTTCCTGTATTCAAAGTGTGTATGGAAACCACAACCTGTCACAGCAGTATTATTAATCTGGATCTCCCTGCTAGGAACGTAATTAACAGAACGTGTGCATGTAGCTAAAGAACTTAAAAAGAATTTCTGCTACTTCACTCAAAATACGTCCATCCTCACACTCATATTTTCTTAAAATAATATTTGTTCATACAAACATGTTTGCGAATTATTCAATTTTGCGTAAAATATTCAATTACGATTTCTTTGTGTGTTGCAAAATTATGTAATAAAATTATGCAAGATCAAATTCAAAACAGCAATAAAGCTGCTGACGGCAGAATACCTCTGTTGACTTCTCTATCTGTTGGGTCAAACTATGCCACAGACATGTTTCTTCTAGTACCTCAATATCATGTGATACAGTCTCAAAGACAGAACAACGCAATAACCTTTTTTTGTGTAGATTCGATTGACTTTTTCCTGAAATAAAATATTTTGTTTGTTTGTTTATTTGTTGCTTAACGTCCAGCCGACTACGCAGAGCCATATCAGGACGAGGAAGGGGGGGATGAAGGGGGCCACTTGTCAAGCGATTCCTGTTTACAAATGCACTAACCCATTACTTGTGTCCCAGCAGGCTTTAGTAAAACTAAATTAATACCTACTGGAAGATTACCAGTTTCCAGTATGTTAAAATAGGCTTAACCTATCTACTGCTGGACTTACATCAGAACACTAACAGATTAAACTATACATGAATCGCGAGACAAGCGGCAAGAGAAGAGATTTTTGGAAAAAATACAGGTGAATGAGCAAGAAGGCAGAAAAAAGAAAAGAATTCATGAAGAAAAAGAGAGCATGACAGGAAAGAGGAACCAAAAATCTACCTAACAGCAAACTAGAAAGCTCCTGCGGTTCCAAAAACAGGAGGGGCTTTTAATTTCATACCGCAGTGCCCCACTGCGGGAAATAAGATATTCATGAAGCGGGTTCTGACTGAGTTAATATATTTCTGGAAAGCTGAACAACGCAATGCGTCTGTGACTGGTGAAGAAGCAGAGCTGGAGCTTTTTGTATTGTTTGTCGTTGGTTTTATTACACACGCACTCACATACGGTCAACAAAATGTTGCATGTTCCTGCTTGACAAACAAATGCCTGCATACATGTGCACGTTCGAACGTACGAACATTCATACCTGTGCAAACAATCTACCACTTCAAGTTCAACACCCAAACCCCACACATTCCTCCAAAAGGAGTCTGAAATATAATACTGGCATTTGTTGTATTAAACGAGGACCTCAACTTCCATTGTCTAGTGCATGTGGGTCTCATGTTATACGTGTGAAACCACTTACTTAAAAAAGAAAAAATCTTGTAAGCTTATCAACTAAAAACAAACAAAAAACGAACAATTATATTCTTAAACAAACTGGTTAGAATAACAGATTTAGGAGAATGCAATGCAAGGAACATCTTTATCTAATTCGGTCGATGCTTAGATCTAGAAAAGCACCCACTCATTCCAATATAATAGAGGAAAAAAATTCCAATTGAAAAAGTTTCAGCTCTAGACAAGGCAGCACTAGCAGCAATTTTAGCTAGCAAAATCGAACTTGCCCTGCAGTCATGCAAGGTCGAACCACTTTCCCTGCCTATTGGGGGTTTGGCGGGTAGAGGGCCGGTGCTGGCACACTCGGAGTGAAACGACACGTCACCTACTTCGATAGGTTCTCCGGATGTACGTGTACAAACAGCGTCCGGGTTTACCGCTTCGATTCTAAACCCTAGTTTCTCATGTTGGTAACAACTGGCTATTTGTTTATCAGATGTGTCGTTGTTCCACATTAAACGATGCTAGAATGCAAGGTCGCAATCATTTGGTTATCAAACCAGGTTGTGTTCTTTTTTTTCATCACCTTTTTCCGCGCAAACAGTTTTGCGCCATTTCTTTTGCGCAGACTGGGCGGGACAGGAAGCGGAAGCGCATCCCTATTTCTGATTGGACAATGATGCCGACGCCCACTTGACCCCCACTACAATGTCAAGGTCGGAAAGTCGTGAATAGTTACAACACAACAATGGAACATCCGATTGTACGTCACATACAGACGTAAAGTTACATTCTTCAAAAATATGATTAGTATTTAGTCTCTACCAGCCCGCATGCCTTTTTGAATGTATCATAAATCAAGGGTCTATGGTTACAATTAAACACATTTATCAATAGAACATACATGTAGTATGTCACATGAAGACGTAATATTACTGTCTTCCATTATCTCAAGTTTATAGTCTTTGCTAGCACGCAAGCCTTCTTCAAAGTGTCTATGGTTACAAATAAACGCATATAATAGTACGTCATACGAAGACGTAATATTATCTTCTTCCATAATATAGCCTGCGGGCCGAAAATTTGGATTTAAATAAATGCGACATTCTGGCTTGGTTTTGGACTTTTTATTGTGTTGTTTAAATAAGCTTTTTTAAGTTTTAAAAAGTTTTCCAGCCTTCATTGTGTGGAGTGGTGCGGAGGAAAAAGAGTTTCTTGAATTCTGTATATATATATATATATCCCATGACCTCCCTTCTTTGTCTCTGTTACTTCAGTATGGGTATATATGTTGTATTTTTATAGCTCAATAAATACATCATGGACTCAAAAAAATATATGATAGTGCAGATTCCGATTTGGGCGAAGAACTACTCTGCTCCCGACCTTTGACCTCGCGCCGAACAATGTGACACATTTGTATGAAGTTCCAAAATCGTATTGCACGGCTCAGAAAACCATATCAGTTGCACGCAAAAATGAATCTCAGAACTGATCTGATGTATGAGATGCAATAAGCAAACGTTTCTTTCATTATGAAAGCAATGCAGGTCGAAAAAAACGAACATTCAACTTACAAGATAACCAGATGCTAGCGAACCAAAACAGAAACACGAGTACCCTCCCCTTGCTTCGTTAGCAGACGACTTTTGAGAATCTGTCAGACCGTCCTTACCTGGCACGGTTGGGCTTCGCTATCATCAGCTGTTTCACGTGTTTTGCGAGCAAGTCTACTCTTTTGCCTGGCTCTGCAGTAAGTCCACATTGGCGATGAAGGTATCCGAGAACTTAACATGTGTGTATTTTTCCGTAATCCAGTCATATTCCTTCAAAATGCAATCAATCGGCGGTGACAGACGTGTCGGTCGCGTTTTCCTCATACCCATACCAGTTTAAGTTCATCCATGCAAACACACTCGCAAAACGTAGATACATTTCAAATAGGGAGCAAATGGTTAAATCTAAACCTACATATTTGTTCCCTAAAATTTGCTTCTCTGTCAATAAGCCTAATTACACACGTTCGAGAAAAACAACGTGGAATCGATTCTGAATCGAGTAAGCCAAATGGGTCCCAAACCCGTTTTGCCCGTTCTGCCGACCTGAAACGCAAAAAAAAAAAAGAATTGTGCGCTTCAACTAAAGTTAATTTCTATACGACTTCATTACTTTCTTGCATCTTATGAACCTTTACTTAAAGCTTTTAAATGGTCTGAAAGTAGTGTTACCGCGTACTTATCGATGCACTCATTCGTTTTATTTTTTCAGCGACGGTCACTTAGTTTAAGGTTGCAAAAGGGCTAAGTCTCGCTGGCACCACAGTTTTACAGTCCACAGATCGCAACAGTGCCGCTAGTAGTCTACACTTTGTGTTTGATGGTAGAATGGGATATACAGATTACAACACTCGTGGTTTTTTATATGGCTTGTATTTCAGTCAAGACCCAGCGGGAATATCAATCGAGAGCCACTCGCCAAAGGCTCGTGTCTCCCGATGATATTCATCCGCTGGGTCTTGACTGAAATACAAGCCATATAAAAAACCACTCGTGTTGTAACCTATACATATATACAAACAAATATGGAAAAAATAACCAAAACAAGCCTTCACGTTTTCACCAATATTTCGGCCTCGTGGCCTTCGTCAGGGTGTTCTATTATTAGCTCGCACGATGTTTACAAATATCCTTTGACGCAATGTCTGTCTATGACGTAATTATACATGACGTAATATGTTTTGCGTGCCGGAATTCCAAAAATGAATAAGACAGTAACAAAGCCTAGTTCTAAACAAGTGGATTGTTAAAGATGATGCAGTGCTGAACACCTGGATGATAACAAGGTGGGTGGGAGACATTGAGGACTTCAAAACGGGCAAGTAAAGGTGAAAGATAGTATGCACATGAACGCTCGTTGCATGACCACTGAGTGGGTTCGCAATATATATATATATATATATATATATATATATATATATATATATATATATATATATATATATATATATATATAGCTATTCTGATGAACACGTGGGGGAATTCGGGGGCTGTGATTGGATGGTCTCTTCCGATCATCAAAGCATAATGCTACGGAAGTCGGCCATTTTACTCAATATCCAAAAGCATATTGTCAATAACAAAGACGCATGGTTCCGGTTTTTTCCACATGTATAAAGTACACGCATACCTCGCCAGGTTTCTGTGACTAGTCGACAGACGATGCCATTTGCTTTGTGTGTGTTTTTGTTGTTGCTTACTGTACATGACATACATTACGTGTAAAATCCAGTTCTTTAACAGGCAACAAACCTTGCAAATTTCCAGAAGCTGCAATCTGAAGTGACCTATCTCTGATTCTAGCAGACGATCTCTCCAATGTTTAACACAAAATCAGCAAACTCTCCTGTCACATATAACGTCCATTGTATAGTGCAATGTTGAAATGAAGTTACCGGTCTGAAACATTTAGTCGTTTCTTCTGAGACAATCCTTGTTCTCTTATCATCTACAGATTTACCGCAGTCTTCACCACGCGAATTCCCAACAGAAGTCAGACTTTCGAACATACAATATACGTAGGAAAGCATGATACGTCATGACGTCATATGATTCCTAGCATATTGACGTAATGCTAAACATCCGGTTATCTCGAGTTTTCTCCGTAATACATGTCCGTGGGTTTTTCAATGTTCGGTTATTTCCGTGGCTTCATGCGGAAAGGGAACCGCCGTCGTCTGCAATCAACGACATGGACCATTCTGGTACTTGTTGCTGACAAAAACATGATTTTAACACAGATTTTAATGTCAGAATAGCTATATAAACGCTATTGTGTTTTCATCGTAGCAATAGGGTCCGATATTTAGACTCGAACAAGTATAATGCGACTCGTCTTCGACTCGTCGGCATTATACTTGTCTCGTCTAAATATCGGGCCCTATTGCTACGCTGAAAATACAATAGCTGGTAATATTTTGTTTTTATATTCTCGCAAAACAATATACAATCTTTCGGCAATAGTGTCGGTAACAATAACAACTTCTGAACGTAGCAAATAAATCAGGACAAATACAACACATTCTACATAAAATCTAGGACAACGTTGACTGATGGAGATAACAATCGTAAATGACAAATGTATAATGTGTACCGATTTGATATGTTGACATCGAACTTGTATAATGCATAATGTGAGTAAATAATAAAGCTGAAATTGCAATGCAATTTAATTAAGATTCAAAAGCAACATGCTTTTGGCCACCCTCTTTGGTATACTGTTCCTTTTTCCCTGCTTTTCTGGTTGTTTGAAGTGAAAATTGCTAAAATAATCAGTTGTAAAGTTCGTCAAATATAATTTACAATGTATCCGGCAAATTCGCACCCACCCTTTAGAAGAATGCTCATTTCGAATTAATACTGTTCATTTTGTCATTTGTGTTGTATTTTATGCAGAGTCCGCTTGCTAACTTAAATACATGTACAAACTTTCCTTTGTGCAAGAAATGCCTTTTGCTAATTTTGTAGCATTGAATGGCTTGCAGCCAATAACAACAAAACTCGATTGTAAATGAAAACTGTAATGCGTATTGTTTTAATGTGTTTACTTGGCACTTGTATACTGGCATAATGTGAGCGATGAAAATGGCGGAGATTGCAATGTGATTTAAAGGCTGCCATATTCGTAGCGTTCATTACTTAATTCATATTGTTTACATGTGCCAATAATGTTATAAAACTGTACCTAAGGGGATATAATAACGATTGGCTGTAGCTTTCCAACACAGAAAAAAATATTTCAGTATTGCAAAGTGGTGTTGATAGTGTCGAATGTAAACAGAACAGTCTCAAACGCCATCTTTGGTTTACGAAACGTCACGAAGTGACGTCAACGGTCTAAAAAATAGCCCAAGTCCTGGAGAACTGTTGCTAAACAATGCAATAAAGAATTAATTATTTCTCGTAATTGGTAAGGACTTCAAACCTAAAACTTTGCAGGAAGCTTAATTTATACATCCCCGCAACGATGGGAAAAGCCCTGGAAGTAATTAAACTATTTAAATAGGACTATGTCAGCCTTTAAGAGTCAAGCAAATTCTTTTGTCCCCACCCTCTTCAGTATACAGTTGCCATTCTCTGTGCTTGTCTATTTGTGACCCTCCAACACGGAATGAGTCGCTTGTCACCACACGCGGTTCTGGGCTAGCCCCAATATTATGTCCAGGGGGTGTCAGATATCAATTTTGAGATTTCGCTACAAAGTTATTCTTCAGTCCCTCTTCTACCCTCATGTATCACCTAATACGATACCACTGCCTTAAAAATTGAATAGAACGCATTTGAAGCACCCTACCCATGCATTTTTTGTGTGAGATTAGCGCCCCGAAAAAAGCCACTCTCACCCAAAAATTGCCCTGTAAAACTACAAATGGACCCGTCAATACCCACACCCACTCACACACACATACACACACACACCATACACACACACAGCACATTCCACACATACACACCACTCTCAAGCACCACGCATACACGCACACATACCACAAACACACACACCATACACACCACATACACACACATCACACGCATTCCACGCACACATACACACCACACACACACACACACACACCACTCACACACACACACACGTGGGCACGTACACACACAACACGCACACCGTAGGCGGTCACACATTGACTTATACGCATACACACACACACACACACACACACATCGTTCAACATGCACGCAACTGAGTACACTCTCTAACACACATTCAGACACACACACACACACACACACACACACACACACACAAACACACACACACACACACTCACACACACACTCACACACATTCACACACACACACACACACACACACACTCACACACACTCACACACACACACACACACACACACACTCACACATCTGTCAAAATACGTGCCCGTACGCAAGTGCGCCATCACTGAAACGCACATACACACGAACAAACACACGCAAAAATATATACGCACGCACGCGAGTGCACACACACACACATGAATGACTGGGGCGAACTCTACAGTTGCAGGACGTAAACGCTTTCCACGTGCTGAATACGTGTTATAACAATGACAACTTTTTCTCGTTGAGATACTCAGTGTCGCAGTGGTCGTGGCATTGCACTTGTCGAAATCACACTAGCTTTGTTTTTCGGGACAAAATTCATTACAGGTGCTTTTTGAAATATTCAAATAATGGTACACGAAATGCAACATTTGGCACTGTTGCAATTCTTACACAACAACGTAACCACAGAATATACCGTGATAGTATGGAAAGCCGTTTGGCTCATAACCATTACACGCGTAATAAAAAATAAATACACGCGTAATAAATGATTAATACGCGTGTAATAAATGATTAATGCGCGTGTAATAATCATTTTTTACGCGTGTAAGAAATGATTAAATACGCGTGTAATAAATATTTCATGCGCGTGTAAGAAATAATTAATACACGCGTAATAATCATTTCTTACACGCGTATGAAATATTTATTACACGTGTATTTAATCATTATGCTATTCCATAGCATAAGAAAAAAGATAAATTACACGCGCATTAATCATTTATTACACGCGTATTAATCATTTATTACGCGTGTATTTATTTTTTATTACGCGTGTAATGGTTATGAGCCAAACGGCTTTCCATACGAAATGATTAAATACACGCGTAATAAATATTTCATGCGCGTGTAAGAAATATTTAATACACGCGTAATAAATATTTCATGCGCGTGTAAGAAATAATTAATACACGCGTAATAATCATTTCATGCGCGTGTAAAAAATATTTAATACACGCGTAATAAATATTTCATGCGCGTGTAAGAAATAATTAATACACGCGTAATAATCATTTCTTACACGCGTATGAAATATTTATTACACGTGTATTTAATCATTATGCTATTCCATAGCATAAGAAAAAAGATAAATTACACGCGCATTAATCATTTATTACACGCGTATTAATCATTTATTACGCGTGTATTTATTTTTTATTACGCGTGTAATGGTTATGAGCCAAACGGCTTTCCATACGTGATCGACTACGGCGTGTCGTTTCACAACACCGTGGCGGAGGCCGATAGTGAAACAAACGAACTCGGATTCAAGCAATTGTTTTTTGTTTTTTGTTTTTGTGTGTGCTCACGTCAGCGAAGGGGAGCTGTCAAGGTCGCAAGAAAAAGTCTCCGTGTGAACTTTGTAGCCGGTCTTCAGGTAGACTTTTTGAGTCACTTGAGAAAAAGTGACTCTATGTAATCGGTCAGTGTTAGTCTGTCCGGCCGGCCGTCCGGCCGGCCGTCCGTAGACACCACCTTAACGTTGGACTTTTCTCGGAAACTATCAAAGCGATCGGGCTCATATTTTGTTTAGTCGTGACCTCCAATGACCTCTACACTTTAACGATGGTTTCGTTGACCTTTGACCTTTTTCAAGGTCACAGGTCAGCGTCAAAGGAAAAATTAGACATTTTATATCTTTTCTCGGAAACTATCAAAGCGATCGGGCTCATATTTTGTTTAGTCGTGACCTCCAATGACCTCTACACTTTAACGATGGTTTCGTTGACCTTTGACCTTTTTCAAGGTCACAGGTCAGCGTCAAAGGAAAAATTAGACATTTTATATCTTTGACAAAGTTCATCGGATGTGATTGAAACTTTGTAGGATTATTCTTTACATCAAAGTATTTACATCTGTAGCCTTTTACGAACGTTATCAGAAAAACAAGGGAGATAACTAGCCTTTTCTGTTCGGCAACACACAACTTAACGTTGGGCTTTTCTCGGAAACTATAAAAGTGACCGGGCTCAAATTTTATGTGAACGTGACTCATTGTGTTGTGAATAGCAATTTCTTCCTGTCCATCTGATGCCTCATATAATATTCAGAACTGCGAAAGTGACTCGATCGAGCGTTTGCTCTTCTTGTTATCAATGTTCTTCACAAATTTGGCTAATAATAGATGTACAGATATATTTCTTGTTAGCCGATGGTCGTACTTTGAAGACTGTGCATTAGTGTGTTGGAAAAATGGCAGCGTAAATGTGTTTTGTTCGAACAATATAATGAAAGTTTGCGTGTGACATGTTCAGAGCACGTGCGTGGAAAAGGCATGACTCAACCGGTTACAGTTGACTTGCATGATTGTGTGTGGGTTCTCTCATACTCAGATGGTTTCTTTTGCCTGTTACAGTTCAGAATTCACTTTCAAACTTGTCATTTCAGGAAAAGGATTTTCATGCGTGTAGCAATGCCACGTGTGTCATTTCTGTCAAACAAATCCCGCCGGCAGAAAGTTGCATACATATATGTAGGCTAGCTTCCTTTGTTTCGTCCATGTCAGCAGCATTCTTCAGAAATGTAGTTTCATAATTGTCTGTTACGAAGGGCGTTCTTTTTATATTTAGTCAAGTTTTGACTAAATATTTTAACATCGAGGGGGAATCGAAACGAGGGTCGTGGTGTATGTGCGTGTGTCTGTGTGTCTGTGTGTCTGTGTGTGTCTGTGTGTGTGTGTGTGTGTAGAGCGATTCAGACTAAACTACTGGACCGATCTTTATGAAATTTGACATGAGAGTTCCTGGGTATGAAATCCCCGAACGTTTTTTTCATTTTTTTGATAAATGTCTTTGATGACGTCATATCCGGCTTTTCGTGAAAGTTGAGGCGGCACTGTCACGCCCTCATTTTTCAACCAAATTTGTTGAAATTTTGGTCAAGTAATCTTCGACGAAGCCCGGACTTCGGTATTGCATTTCAGCTTGGTGGCTTAAAAATTAATTAATGACTTTGGTCATTAAAAATCTGAAAATTGTAAAAAAAAATAAAAATTTATAAAACGATCCAAATTTACGTTTATCTTATTTTCCATCATTTGCTGATTCCAAAAACATATAAATATGTTATATTCGAATTAAAAACAAGCTCTGAAAATTAAATATATAAAAATTATTATCAAAATTAAATTGTCGAAATCAATTTAAAAACACTTTCATCTTATTCCTTGTCGGTTCCTGATTCCAAAAACATATATATATGATATGTTTGGATTAAAAACACGCTCAGAAAGTTAAAACAAAGAGAGGTACAGAAAAGCGTGCTATCCTTCTTAGCGCAACTACTACCCCGCTCTTCTTGTCAATTTCACTGCCTTTGCCATGAGTGGTGGACTGACGATGCTACGAGTATACGGTCTTGGTGAAAAATGGCATTGCGTTCAGTTTCATTCTGTGAGTTCGACAGCTACTTGACTAAATATTGTATTTTCGCCTTACGCGACTTGTTTTAACATTTAGTCAAGTTTTGACTAAATGTTTTATATTTTAACGTAGAGGGGGGAATCGAGACGAGGGTCGTGGTGTATGTGCGTGCGTGTTTGTGTGTGTGTGTGTTTGTGTGTGTGTGTGTGTGTGTGTGTAGGTGTGTGTGTGTGTGTGTCTGTCTGTGTGTGTGTAGAGCGATGCAGACTAAACTACTGGACCGATCTTTGTGAAATTTGACATGAGAGTTCCTGGGCATGAAATCCCCAGATGTGTTTTTCATTTTTTTGATAAATGTCTTTAATGACGTCATATCCGGCTTTTCGTGAAAGTTGAGGCGGCACTGTCACGCCCTCATTTTTCAACCAAATTGGTTGAAATTTTGGTCAAGTAATGTTCGACGAAGCCCGGACTTCGGTATTGCATTTCAGCTTGGTGGCTTAAAAATTAGTTAATGACTTTGGTCCTTAAAAATCTGAAAATTGTAAAAAAATATGTTTTGTATAAAACGATCCAAATTTACGTTCATCTTATTCTCCATCCTTTGCTGATTCCAAAAACATATAAATATGTTATATTTGGATTAAAAACAAGCTCTGAAAATTAAATATATAAAAATTATTATCAAAATTAAATTTTCGAAATCAATTTAAAAACACGTTCATCTTATTCCTTGTCGGTTCCTGATTCCAAAAACATATAGATATGATATGTTTGGATTAAAAACACGCTCAGAAAGTTAAAACGAAAAGAGGTACAGAAAAGCGTGCTATCGTTCTCAGCGCAACTACTACCCCGCTCTTCTTGTCAATTTCACTGCCTTTGCTGTGAGCGGTGGACTGACGATGCTACGAGTATACGGTCTTGCTGGGTTGCATTGCGTTCAGTTTCATTCTGTGAGTTCGACAGCTACTTGACTAAATGTTGTATTTTCGCCTTACGCGACTTGTCTTCTTTATATTTAGTCAAGTTTTGACTAAATATTTTAACATCGAGGGGGAATCGAAACGAGGGTATGGTGTATGTGCGTGTGTGTGTGTGTGTGTGTGTGTGTGTGTGTAGAGCGATTCAGACTAAACTACTGGACCGATCTTTATGAAATTTGACATGAGAGTTCCTGGGTATGAAATCCCCGAACGTTTTTTTCATTTTTTTTTATAAATGTCTTTGATGACGTCATATCCGCCTTTTCGTGAAAGTTGAGGCGGCACTGTCACGCCCTCATTTTTCAACCAAATTGGTTGAAATTTTGGTCAAGTAATCTTCGACGAAGCCCGGACTTCGGTATTGCATTTCAGCTTGGTGGCTTAAAAATTAATTAATGACTTTGGTCATTAAAAATCGGAAAATTGTAAAAAAAAATAAAAATTTATAAAACGATCCAAATTTACGTTTATCTTATTCTCCATCATTTGCTGATTCCAAAAACATATAAATATGTTATATTTGGATTAAAAACAAGCTCTGAAAATTAAATATATAAAAATTATTATCAAAATTAAATTGTCCAAATCAATTTAAAAACACTTTCATCTTATTCCTTGTCGGTTCCTGATTCCAAAAACATATAGATATGATTGGATTAAAAACACGCTCAGAAAGTTAAAACAAAGAGAGGTACAGAAAAGCGTGCTATCCTTCTTAGCGCAACTACTACCCCGCTCTTCTTGTCAATTTCACTGCCTTTGCCATGAGCGGTGGACTGACGATGCTACGAGTATACGGTCTTGCTGAAAAATGGCAGCTACTTGACTAAATATTGTATTTTCGCCTTACGCGACTTGTTTTATATTTAGTCAAGTTTTGACTAAATATTTTAACGTAGAGGGGGGAATCGAGACGAGGGTCGTGGTGTATGTGTGTGTGTGTGTCTGTCTGTGTGTGTGTGTGTGTGTGTGTGTGTGTGTGTGTGTGTGTGTGTGTGTGTGTGTGTGTGTGTAGAGCGATTCAGACTAAACTACTGGACCGATCTTTATGAAATTTGACATGAGAGTTCCTGGGTATGAAATCCCCATACGTTTTTTTCATTTTTTCAATAAATGTCTTTGATGACGTCATATCCGGCTTTTCGTGAAAGTTGAGGCGGCACTGTCACGCTCTCATTTTTCAACCAAATTGGTTGAAATTTTGGTCAAGTAACCTTCGACAAAGGCCGGAGTTTGGTTTGCCTTTCAGCTTGGTGGCTTAAAAACTAATGAGTGAGTTTGGTCATTAAAAATCTGAAAATTGTAAAAAAATTATTTTTTTTATAAAACGATCCAAATGTACGTACATCTTATTTTTTATCATTTTCTGATTCCAAAAATGTATAAATATGTTATATTTGGATTAAAAACAAGCTCTGAAAATTAAAAATTAAAAAATTATTATCAAAATTAAATTGTCCAAATCAATTTAAAAACACCTTCATCTTATTCCTTGTCGGTTCCTGATTCCAAAAACATATAGATATGATATGTTTAGATTAAAAACACGCTCACAAAGTTAAAACGAAGAGAGGTACAGAAAAGCGTGCTATCCTTCTCAGCGCAAGTACTACCCCGCTCTTCTTGTCAATTTCACTGCCTTTGCCGTGCGCGGTGGACTGACGATGCTACGAGTATACGGTCTTGCTGCGTTGCATTGCGTTCAGTTTCATTCTGTGAGTTCGACAGCTACTTGACTAAATATTGTATTTTCGCCTTACGCGACTTGTTTTTTTATAAACACGAAACGAAAAACGTAACAATATGAGAGCCGTGCGATAGGAACTACATTGTTACGACTGCTGTTTTTGTTTCAGGAAGGTGACCGTAGGCCGAGAGGTACCCGAGAAACTTGCCAACCGGGTGGGATATAGCCGCGCTGTTGGATTGGTTGAAATTGAGATTTGTTGTGATTACAACGAATCAGACCCCAGGGGCGGATCAGTATTTTATGGGGGGGGGGTTCCAAAAGTATATTGTGAAGATATGGGTGTGGAGGCGCGAAGCGCTGAGCCGACGGCGCGAAGCGCCTAGCTTGCTAAGGGGGTCCGGGGGCATGCACCCCCGGAACATTTTGAAAAAAAGGATGCAAAATGGTGCAATCTGGTGCATTCTGAGGATGATCATTACCAGTTTCAGGCAGCAGATTTTGTCACTGATTAATACCCCCAAAAAACACTTTTTTTGTGTTTTTTGGCTGGGGGGGGGGGTTTCCGGAAACCCCAGAAACCCCCCCCCCCCCCCCTCGTCCGCCCCTGGACCCCGTCGTTTGTTGAGGGCCCCAAAGGGGGGGTATCATCACGATCACGGGAAGGGAAATTTTAGCTTTCACGATCACAGTTACCTTGATTTTTGTTTTCACGATCACAAACACCTTGACGAATAGAGGATCATAGAGTGATACAGCTGTGAAAAATGTACGTTGAAAATAAAATGCTTTGCAATAATGCCCATCACGATCACGAAAACAAATGACGATCACGATCACGAGACTTGATTTTTTTGTCATCACGGATCACGGGCAAAGTCCCATCACGATCACAGAAATGGAAATTTCGGCAATCACGGTCACAGAAAGGTCAAAAAACGCCAATCACGATCACGATTTTAAACCCTTTGGGGCCCTCTTTGTTCTCTCCCGTTTGGGTGGAACCTACTCTCGGTCTGTGCAATACTGGTCTCGAGACATTTATGCAAGAATTGATTTTGTCAGCAGCAGCAAATGCAACGCTTTCTGGATACTACCCCAAAGTGAGTGTAATTATTTGAAATGGATTCATTGTTTCACTGGGAGAGTTTTGTATCGATGATGATTCCGCGTACTATTTCCTTGCTGTGGATTCTGTTAGTGCAATTTCAAAGGATAGAGTTTATCTGAGCGTTTAATCGCGACATTCCAATGTAGCGAAGGATAACTTTCTGGACAGAGGATTTGGATTCGTAAACTACAAGAAGAAAAAGATGTGTGTTAACAATTCGTTACGGAATCTCAGCCAGTCTCCGTTACAGTGAAGCGGGATTTTCATCACAAAGAATCTGGGTTTCCGACTCCCGAGAAAATGGAGAGAAAAAAGTGTTGGACCCGTTCATTAAAATGGAACTTGTGCGAGCGTGTTATTCCGATGGATTTGGTGGAAGTGTGTTGTTCTGGTAAATAGTCTAGAAGCGTGTGAACACGAGACTGCTGGCGAAGTTTTGCTGAACATGTTTGCTACCCTAACTGAGAATGTCTTTGTTAGGAAACGCTACCGTTGCTGAGCTTTGGTTCAGTTTTGTGTGTTGCATGTAGTTGACTTATTTGTACTTTGTGGGAAAGTACCGATATTATATTTTGTAAACACAATATTTATGCTTGGACGAGAATGCAGGTGAACTTTCTAGTCCTGTCAAAACAAGTTGTTTACCATGCTGTTTTAGTCGTGAGTTCGCGGCGTTCGTTCGGATTAAGTGCGTCGGCGCTTTTGATGTACGTCATAGAGAATGTCGCTAGTTTAGTCCATGCACGGCTCGTATAATGTAGTTGTATCATGTTCGGTCTGGAATATTCTCGAGATTGAGTATTTACTATATATGCCAGCGCGATTTGAATGTTAAAAAAGCTTCTACTTTGAGTTCTGCTACGATGTGCAGTTGTATACATGTATGGAATGCTAAATAAATCCTCGAACTCAATTTGACGAGTTGTTTTCTGCTGCTGCGAAGACGGGCGACGTAGAATAAAAGAACACAACTATACGACATTTGAGAACTTGTGGCAATCTCAAGTGTCGTGTAACAGTCTTGAACGATGTACAATTTGTTTGTGAGGATGACTGCATTACGGACAGTGCTGTTCCAGTGTCACTTCAGGAAGGACAGCCA
>NW_027128824.1:0-1000 GCF_037325665.1 Littorina saxatilis
TGTCTCTTTGGCTGGCTGGCTCGATAGCTAGCTGACTGGCTGGCTCTGTTGCTGGCTAGCTGGTCTGTCTGGCTGGCTGACCTGTCTATCCTGATTGGCTTGGGTTGTTGGCAGGTGAACTCAGTGTTTGGCTGGCTGGCTTGTTCTGTAGCTGGCTGGCTGGTCTGTCCGTCTGTCTAAATTGGCTTTGGTGGCTACTATGTCTCTTTGGATGACTGGCTCGATATCTGGCTTACTGGTCTGTATGTCGTCTTATATAGATGGGGTAGCTACTAGTTTACCTCAGTGTCTCTCTGACTGGCTGGCTCTGTTGCTGGCTAAGTAATCTGTCTGTCTAGATTGGCTGTGGCGGTTACCTGTTTGCCTGAGTGTCTGTCCTGTATATCCTTGGCATAAAGGGTCAAAAATGCCAAACATACGGCCTTATAAAAATAAGGCCTTATTTTCAAAAATAATGCCTCCTCGAGAGGGAAGTCGGGAGAAGCCGAATCGAGTCATGTGAAATCACCAAAGGCCGTCACTATGGGAGTGACTATACTCATCTGGTTTGTCTGGCCATCATAGTCACTTAGCGTCCTATTTCATCCACATTTGCGTTGGAGACTTTTTGGTTCCAACTTCATTTTTGAAGTTTTAGACTTCACCCAGCATCCAGACGACCAATTTGTTCTAGACTGACGCCTTTAGAGTTGATGATCACCGTGTAAAGAAAAAAATCAGAAAGAAGTATGTACTTATTTTGAACCTTTTGGATTTGTAGATTGCAGACTGGAATTTTCGTTCCAGACTTGTGTTGTCGTTGAGTTGTTACATAGGTGAAGGTCATCTTTGGAGGGTACAGATGTCCATAATCTATATCTTGTTTAGCTACCTCCTAAACTTCACACACGGTTTGTTTCAGTCGATGTTTCAGTCGATGACATCATATGGCAACCGGAAATCACGTTTCGTCTGCGATTTTGTGTGTGTGTGTGTGTGTGTGTGTGTGTGTGTGTGTGTG
>NW_027128825.1:0-5000 GCF_037325665.1 Littorina saxatilis
CCCCCCCCCTAGCCTAAACATGTACCTTACTTATTTAATTTTTTTTTTATTATTGCTTATTTTATGCCGTTTCATGCAAGGAGCGACCATTTTCCTATCTCAGAATATGACCTACCCGTCAGCTTCAGGGGGCTTCGCCCCCTGACCCCCACAACGAAGGGGTGGGGGTGGGTTCTAGGGTTTCCGGACCCCCCCCAGCCAAAAAATAAAAATATTGAATGAGGTATGCATTTCTTTATTTTACATTGAGTTTCAATTTTTGGGGTATTAATCAGTGACAAAATCTGCTGCCTGAAACTGGTAATGATCATCCTCAGAATGCACCAGATTGCACCATTTTGCATCCTTTTTTTCAAAATTTTCTGGGGGGGCATGCCCCCGGACACCCCTAGCAAGCTAGGCGCTTTGCGCCGTCGGCTCGGCGCTTCGCGCCTTCACACCCATATCTTCACACTATACTTTTGAAAAAAACCAGTCATAAAATGAACTGATCTGCCCCTGCCGCCAGGGGGGACATCCCCCTGGGCCACCACTGGCAACCCCCCCCCCCTACTCTTCGCCTAGTCCGGCCCTGAAACACTACATCCGCACGAACCTTCTCAAAACTTCTTCTACCTCTGCTTCTTGAACAAAGACAGAGACACACCATCCTATAATATCTACACATCCCTATAATATCTACACATCCCTATAATATCTACACATCCCTATAATATCAACACATCCCTTCGAAATCATTCCTCCCCGACTTCTCATTTCAGAGCCAAACTGTTAACCAAAAGGCCTGCGTAGCTATATCCAAACTACCCTTCTGAATCTGCTTGTTACAAAATTATAATAATGATGAGGATATGTATACGGCGCAAATCCTAAAACAGTTATAAGCGCCTCACAAAACGTGCATAAATAAATTCTTCTAAACACAATTCCAAATCAAATGAAATATATTTGTGCCTACTCCTTATATTTAAACACGCCATCAGCCATATCTACACATCTTTTCTAACCCCGGACTTCTTCCTTTCTCTGTTACAGAAAAACCCCGAGGACTATTTGGCGCGGAAGCGAGCGAAGGAAGAGGAAGAGAAATCAGACCGGTCTTCCCGCTTCCAGAGGCGGTCGCTGAACGAGAGGCGGTCTGCTGGTCTCGACAGTCCCAGAGCCCGCGGTGACAACAACAACAGTCCCCTGCTGAGAGACAAGGCTTCTAAAGACAGACACAGCTACGCTGAACGAAACGAAGAGATTTCGCAGGTACGTCTTTCGTAAGCCGGAAGTTATATTCTGGACTCCCCCAAAATCGGCGTATGCTGCCTGAATGGCGGGTTAAAAACGGTCATACATGTAAAAATCCACTCAACGTCGTGCGAAAACATGAGTGAACGTGGGAGTTTCAGCCCATGAACGAAGAAGAAGAAGAAGAAGAAGTTTTCTGGACATCGGATATAATGAGAGATGATTGGAAGATTATTGAATATTGGAAGAATATGAACGATTGTCAGAGTTCTTGTACAACGGTATTGACGATACGAACGTGAATCGCTGTTTGTTATTTATTAATGCTAAAACCTTCTTGGCTAAAGGGAGTTCGCGGAGTTTTTTAGGGATGCACGCATAGGCACACATACATCCACGCACGTACGCACATCCATTCACACACACACACACACACACACACACACACACACACACACACACACACACACACACACATACACACATACACACACATACACACACACACGCACACGCACACACGCACGCGCGCGCGGGCGCGAACTCGCGCATGTTTGTTGAATTTTAATACAGTCGTAAAGAAGTAAAATGTCAACGTACGCGGCTTTCGCGAAATGTGTAGCTGTTTATTAATACGCGCCAAAGTCAGAGAAGAGAACACCTTTTGGGGATTATCTTGAAGTTTGCATCGAAAGCAAATCAACAAACTGAACGAGTGATTAGTTGTAGTAAACAGAACTAGACTTGAGGGATATAATGGAATGCCATTATATATCGTCCTCATTGCTCGTGCATTGTTGCAGGCTGTTCGCGAGTACCGCCAGAAGCGTCAGTCCCTACAGAGTCTCGACTCCGCCAATTCTAGTGCCAACTCTTCGCCACGTCTGCCCAGGACACCAGAATCTAGGACACCAGAAGCCAGGACACCGGAACCAAGGACATCTGAGTCTAGGACACCAGAACCCTCGACGCCGGAAAGACCAATCAGGTCCAGGAGAACCCCTTCCACTGGCAGCAGTGCAAGCAACCCAGCATCGCCAAGGGAAGACGCTGCGTCGGTCAGAGCTTCAGTCGGCGAATCGAGAAACAGGGCTGAAGAAAAACCTTTAACGACTGAGACGACCGTACCTACTTCTGAGCAAGCAAGTCGGTCTAGGCAGCTATCTGCTGTAGCTACTGATTCGCCACAAGCTCCAAAACGCTCTGCTCCAAAGACTGTTTCTGATACTCCTGCTGCCGTTCGTGCCTCCGTGCAGGGCGAGTTACCTAAACAGGCAAATGTAACGAACGCAGACAGTCAGCGAAAACAGCAGGACACACCTGCTGAAAAGCAGCAACCACCGAAGAAGAACAGCTCAAAAAGTTTACCAAAGGAACCAAAAGACCTCAATAACGACCAGCACCAAGTCCCAAAGATCACCTCCAGTGTTGTACAGAAAGACACTAACTCTGTGAAGCCTGCAGAAGCACAGAGCGCAGGTCAACAGAGCGACGCACAGAATCCTTCGAATCCTCAGGAGATCGCGCAAGGCATCAGCGCGAGCAGACCGCCATCCAAGAAATCACGACCCCCACCTCCCCCTCCTGGTGCTTCAGCAGACCCCAAAAATCCTCAGGCTCCTGCCCGTGCAAACAAACAGCCGACAAGCCCAGTCCCAAAACCAGTGCAGCCACAGTTTAAGCAGCAGACCGTGGTTAGCGTTCAGTCCCAGCCCTCACCACAAAGACCAGAACGTCCTAAGCGGCGCAAGGATTCTCAGAACAGTGCGGGGTCTAATCCTTCCAACCCTACTTCGCCTAGAGATGCTCCTGCTCAGCCACCTTTGCGAGAAGAACCAGAAGTTAGCAGAAGTGCACAGGAGAGTGAAGTGTCTTTACTGACTGACGTTCTCAACTCACTGCCTGCAAACTTGGGTCTCTCAGAAAACACTGCCCTTGAAGAAGAAGCGCCGCCAGTCCAAGGAACTACTATCAAGAAAGAGAACCCAGCGAGACCTTCTGTACCACCGTTACAGCTGAACATCTCCGATGACGTATCTACTCGTGACGTGACGCCATCTTCGCCGGTAAAACAGAAGCGTCGTAAGGGCAAAGCTCCAGTACCGCCTTCGTCCTCAGCAGAAAACTTCCCGCGGGACGCTCCTGTTTCGTCACCATCGACAGCAACCACAAATACGTCACAGCGAGGTGTTCCAGTGGTGACTAAGCCCCCTGAGCCTCATAACACGACGAAGACTGTGGAAGAGAAGGCAGCTGAAAAAAGCAAGGCTGCCAAAACCAAAGCGCCACCACCACCCCCTGCAGACCAGAACCGACCCACCGCTCAAACAGCCGACTTCCGCATCACATCCAAAGAATCTCAGCCCAAAGCTGAAACCATTTCGACCAAGAAACCTCAAACAGAATCTACCAAAGTCCCAAAGCTCGATTTCCCCGCCGATCTTGGATTCGAATCTCCTGGAAGACACCACACCAAGGACAGAGACAGTGATCGGGGAAGAACCAGCGAGACGTCTTCGCTTTGCGACTCGGATGCCGACAGCCTGCCGCCTCCTCTACCCAGCTCCGCCCCTCCACCCCTCCCCAGTAGCCCGCCTCCCTCTCAGCCTCCCCCCTTCCAACAGCCGTTGCTCGTGGAAGAGGTGATAGAAGTTCAACAGGTGTCCCCCAACAGGTCTGCACCAGGTGAGAGGAGAAAGATGGAGGAAGGGGTTCTGTTGGATTTTGATTCCATGCTGCCGGACAGCTTGCCTGACCCCGCCGAGGAAGCGCAGGTCAGTTGGATGGAAATAGAATACTTTTATAATTTTTTCTTTTATCTAATTTTAACTTCTCAAAATAGCTCATTTAGTGCATGGCAGTTAAGCGAGTTTACAAGAGCCTTTTTATATGGACAAGGCAGATGCACTTAATTTTCACTCCAGTTACACATGAAATAGATGAACATGTTACCTTCCTTAGGTAGTAATTAATCTTTGTTCAATTCTTTGTTCTGTAGGTTGTTGTTCGTTTTTAAAATGTGTGTATGTCTGATATACTATCCCTTGAGAATGAAATATCTTGAAACCGCCGTTTGCACGATAGTAACTGAGCCTCATGAAAAACGTACATGCAGCTGTCATTTCATAATTTCAAATGTTTCATTTCTTACACACAGAAAAAATCAATGGACAACCTGAGGGCAGAGTTTTTTGGCCTTGACCCCTCCCCCAAGGGCAACAAGACTGAACTTGACCTTCTCAACATGAACTTTAACGACAACTTCGGGGGGTCAAAAAGGAAGAGTCGTCCCGACGACCTGTTGTCTGGTGACTCCGACATTTCATCAGACGAGCGAGGTTTTGAAGGAACATTTTCTCCAGGTGAGCCGAACGACAATGAAGGAGTTACTCAGAAGTAATTATAGGGAGTCGTAAGTTGACGTGTGAGAGCAATGAAGGCTTCAGCGAGTTATAAGCTGAACGCACACTGAGGGCATTATTTTCTGTTACCCAGTTCTCGGTAGACTTCTCCAACCGTGGGAATAGTTGAAAGACTGTGCAATGCATCTGTACTCTACAGTCTCTGACTGATGTCAGGCGTATTGACAGAAAGAGCGAGGGTTTACTTCACGTGATTCATTTCGCTCATGTCTATTGGATGAAATATTTTTGGTTTTGTATGAGAATAGCCAAAGGCAAGTATCGTCAGTGACTGTTTAGAAGTTGTCAATAAAACCAGAAGTTGTCAATAAAACCTTCTCCATTCTGCTCCTCTGCATTTGT
>NW_027128826.1:0-13991 GCF_037325665.1 Littorina saxatilis
GAGAGCGTGTGGAAAAAGGAACGTAAGTCGCACAATACACTGTACTTTCGAGTTAGATGCTTAAACCCGTTAGCAGGTGAACATTTACTGATTTGTTGTTGGTGTTTCGTTGTTGTTGTTGTTGTTGTTGTTGTTGTTGTTGTTGTTGTTGTTGTTGTAACAGTTGGTTTAAACATAAGTTTATTTTAACAAGGGTTACAATCATGACATGTATACAAAGTTCACAGAAACAGCAACAAGCTAGAAGCTTATAGTGGTGTTCCTGCATGACAGTACAACATAAGGCGGTAACGGCTGAAAATTTGTCTCATAAAACCAAATCTATTAATAACGTAATGAACGTTGCATAATGATGATAAAGAAAGACAGTAAAGGAAGGAAGGAGGGAAAGAAGATGAATAAAAGAAGAGGGATGGGTAGGAGATGTGCAGAAGTTAAAGTTGTTGTCCGGCTTGTAGAGCATTTATTCTGATTTACCCAAAGCGGCCTGAACGTTTAATGAACGAGTGTACGGTAGAAAAAATTTCCCTGTTCAAATCTGTAACAGTTGTTGTTTTGTTTTACATTTTGAGCTTTTTCAACTCTACGTGTACATTATCTATCTGCATACCAAATACGGAATGCGGAAGTACCCCCCCCCCAAAAAAAAAAAAAAAATGAACAGCTTATTTTGCTTTAATATAAGTTTGTATCCTAGTTCACAATTTCTGTACATCCTGTACGTTCTGAGTAAAGTTCCCACAACTCACACAATTGCATACATAAGTTTACATTATCTAATGTTCTGAAATAAGGAAACTAGAATGAATCTGGTTTAGTTTTTTTTCTCATGTAACTTGGCATCCTTTGCGTAGCTAATGACATCAAAAACCCATTTGTAAAAAAAAAAAAAGTAAAAAAAATTAAAAAATAAAATTAACTAAATTTCAATATGCTCCTTTAATTTAAAGCCATATGTACTCGACGACTATACACGCTAATTGCTTTACCAACGGCTGGAGACATGCTAAATTAAGTTCCCTGCAAAATATTGTGGTCTAGGACCCCTTCAATGTTGAGATATGTTAATTTTCATTTTGATCTGGATCGTCCTATTTATAGATTTCCCAACAGAGGTAGCGTTGACGCAAGGGAAATAACTCCGCGTCTTTGTTTACATCCAAAGTTTTTGAGACTCTAAAACAAGCTGTAATGCATGTATATGGTCCGCGCATGGCGACATATCGTCATTACATGGTCTTATGGTGCGTTTGACATCGATTATGGGCAAACTACACTTTGTAAACACGGGAGAGCGTACATATGCCTTTAAGTTTTAACTCATACGCTGTGAGAAGTGTTCTACTTTAAGGGTCAGTTGTGAAGATGAGGGCGAGGGACTTCAACATGAGTTGTGCAGTAAGTCTTTTAACAAGCCCCCGGAGCAATCCAGGGACCTGAATTGACTGACGTAGGTCATGCTTACCCATCGTCTGGCGGTGTGGAGCGGTGTCAGTGTGGTGAGGACAGAGGGGGAAATGTCAAGATGTGTTGGAGGAGTGGTGGGATGAAAGAGATTAACGGCCCGGAGCCGCATTCGTTCTGATTTCTTGTTCGTGGATGGTTTTTTTTCTGTCAAGGAGTATCGAAGATACCCACAGACGGTCTCTTGTGCACGGACGAGATAGTTATGGACAATTCGCTCTCCTCAATTCATCGGTAATGTGTCTCTGTATTGAAGGGCATGCTTGTATAGGTTGGATGAGCAATTGTTCAGACAACCCCTTTTTGAGACCTGTTTTCTAGATTTTTCTGTTAAAAACGTCTGTAAATTTACCTCCATAAGACTCACAAAAAGACCTAATTTTCTCTCCGATTTTTTAAGGTCTAAAAAAAAAGGGGGGGGGTTCCATTGTTCCTGGATCAGTTGTGAAGATGAGCGCAAAAGACTTCAACAGTTCTAGTCTATTGACAAGCGCTCGCATTAATTCTCTTCGATGTTTTGAGGTCTGAAAAAGGGGGGGGGGGGGTGTTTCACTGTGCCTGGGTCAGTTGTGAAGATGAGCGCGAGTGACTTCAACAGGAGTTGTGTAGTCTTTTGACAAGCCCCCGGAGCATTGCAGGGACCTGAATTGACTGGCGTAGGTCATGCTTACCCCGCCGTCTGGCGGAGTTGAGCGGTGTCAGTGTGGTGCGGACAGAGGGGGAAATGTCAAGATGTGTTCGAGGAGTGGTGGGATGAAAGAAACTGACGGCCTGGCGCCGCCTCTGCCGTGGTTTCTTGGTTTTGAGTGTTTGCTTCTGGCGTTTCTGACACGTGCTGGGTCTCTTTTATATTTTTTTTCCCAAGCTCAGATTTCTTGATTGAAAATACTTGGTTCTGTACTTTCTGTCTTGTGTTTAAAGTTTCTTCCGGTTTTTTTTCTCTTGCTCTGTTCAAATCGATTCTGATTTATGGACTGTGTATGTTTGGTTCATTCTTTTACTAGAGTCTCTGCACCTTTTTCCGCTTCTTTTTCCTCCGCTGTAATTTTGTGATTTTGGGTGTTTGGGCCAATTGCTTCTTTATCAGAAAGTTATTCTTCAGTCTATTCAGTTTTGTCTACCTCTATTTCCTCTACTCCGATGTGTACGTTTTGGGTGTTGGCATCTTTCTACGCTAGTCTTTGCATGTTTTTCTGTTTTATTTCCCTTCGATCTGATTTCGTGATTTTTGATGTTTGTCTTTCCTGTCTTGTCTTTTCTGCCTTTGTCTTTTTACACCCCCGGTATAGGGGTGTGTATAGGATTCGGTCGATGTGTTTGTTTGTGTGTTTGTGTGTTTGTGTTCGCATATAGATCTCAAGAATGAACGGACCGATCGTCACCAAACTTGGTGAACAGGTTCTATACATTCCTGAGACGGTCCTTACAAACATTGGGACCAGTCAAACACACGGCTAGGGAGTTATTGGTGGATTAAGATTCTACAAGGACTTATAGAGGGACATATTAATGGTCAAAGGGAAATAACCTTCTCAGTTGGTGGCAGTGAGAATGGTAAGGACGGGGGTGTTTTTCCTACCTCGGAGGAATTTCTTGTTTTTTTGCTTCTTTTCCTCACTTCTCTGTCCTTTGTAGCATGATTCAAGTTGTACTGTCATGCAGGAACAGCACTATAAGCTTCTAGCTTGTTGCTGTTACCTGTGTATTTTGTATACATGTCATGAGTGTAACCTTTGTTAAAATAAACTTATGTTTAAACCAAATATGCACCAAAGGATTCCTCTCTCTTTCTCCATTTTACAATACTACTATTTTTCTTGAAGAAATTCACGATCTGGACAATCAAACCCGAATCTTCTCTCCATCGAGAGTATCTGATGATGGGATAGATCAACTGCTGTGTATTTCTTACCATCGTTTCTGTCTGTATCTTTGTACATGTAATTGTAGTTTCTCTGTAGCCCCTACCCGCCTCTTTCTCGACCGCCCTTCCTCGACCGCCCTGATATGGCCCTTCGTGGTCGGCTGGGCGTTAAGCAAACAAACAAACAAACAAACAAACAAACAAACTGTTTTGGTGCGATTCACTCCGTTCTGAAACCGGCACAGTTGGCCTAGTGGTTAGGCGTCCGCCCCGTGATCGGAAGGTCGTGGGTTCGAATCCCGACCGGGTCATACCTAACACTTTAAAATTGGCAATCTAGTGGCTGCTCCGCCTGGCATCTGGCATTATGGGGTTAGTGCTAGGACTGGTTGGTCCGGTGTCAGAATAATGTGACTGGGTGAGACATGGAGCCTGTGCTGCGACTTCTGTCTTGTGTGTGGCGCACGTTATGTGTCAAAGCAGCACCGCCCTGATATGGATGGCCCTTCGTGGTCGGCTGGGCGTTAAGCAAACAAACAAACAAATCGCCCTTCCTCGCCACCCCCCTCCATGATTTTAGCTTTCTAGTAAACTCGCCTTCTCTTTAATATTTTAAATGTTAACCCGTACCACCTCCTTATTGAAAGAATTGCAAATCAAAGCTCCTACTCTCTCTCTCTCTCTCTCTCTCTCTCTCTCTCTCTCTCTCTCTCTCTCTCCTTCTCTCTTTCGCTCTCTCGCTCTCTCTCTCTCTCTCTCTCTCTCTCTCTCTCTCTCTCTCTCTCTCTCTCTCTGTCTCTGTCTCTCTCTCTCTCGTTCTCCACGAAAACAGTTCATAACAGCCCCGCTCTTTCCCAATTTTTCCCCAAAAAGGATGACAAAACCCTATCACGGAGACAGAGATGATAGCATTATGAGGAACTGTCCCCAGGCGACGTGAAGCCTTCAGTGTTGGACAATATGAAGACTTGTTGGCATCGAGAGAGGAGGCTTGTCGTTACAGGAAGAGAGGATGCTCTGCATGAACGAGTGCATGTCATCCTGTCTTTCTCTGTCTGTGTGTCTGGCTGGCTGATACTCTTTCTCTCTGTCTTTCTCTCTGTCTTTCTCTCTGTCTCTCTCTCTCTCTCTCTCTCTCTCTCTCTCTCTCTCTCTCTCTCTCTTTCTCTCACACGCACACACGCACGCACACTCGCTCCCGCAGTGGGGCACTGCGGTTATGAAATTAAAAGCCCCTCCTGTTTTTGGAACCGCAGGAGCTTTCTAGTTTGCTGTTAGGTAGATTTTTGGTTCCTCTTTCCTGTCATGCTCTCTTTTTCTTCATGAATTCTTTTCTTTTTTCTGCCTTCTTGCTCATTCACCTGTATTTTTTCCAAAAATCTCTTCTCTTGCCGCTTGTCTCGCGATTCATGTATAGTTTAATCTGTTAGTGTTCTGATGTAAGTCCAGCAGTAGATAGGTTAAGCCTATTTTAACATACTGGAAACTGGTAATCTTCCAGTAGGTATTAATTTAGTTTTACTAAAGCCTGCTGGGACACAAGTAATGGGTTAGTGCATTTGTAAACAGGAATCGCTTGACAAGTGGCCCCCTTCATCCCCCCCTTCCTCGTCCTGATATGGCTCTGCGTAGTCGGCTGGACGTTAAGCAACAAATAAACAAACAAACAAACAAACGCACACTCGCACGCACGCAGTCGCACACACGCACGCACGCACACACACACACACACACACACACACACACACACACACACACACACATACACACACACATACGTGTATAAACCCACAAATGGGGAATTTCCTAATACGCACATTCACACAACGGATAGTGCGTTTGTAGTGCACTTGCACTACAACGGCACTGGGCGCAGTGCCTTTCTAGTGCACTTGCACTACAACGGCACTGAGTGCAGTACTCGGTCCGGCATCGACGAATTTTACACTAAAAAAGGCAAAAAAGTTGACCTATTTCGTCGCCTATAGGGGACGGAAAGAATGTCATTTTGAACATTATTATGACATTCTTTCCGTAAAAAAAAAAAAATATTTTTTTTTTATATTTTTTTTTTACGGAAAGAGTGTCATTTTGAACATTCTTATGACATTCTTTCCGTCAAATTGAGGCAAAATATAGTTGAAAAAAATGGGGAATTTTTTGGCTTCCCCATTTTTTCAAATTCCCCATTTGTTACCAAGTGTGTAAAGATTTCTTCCCCATTTGTATAGTTATACACGCTCACACACACACACACACACACACACGCACACACACTCTCTCTTTCTCCCTGTCTCTTTATCACACACACACGTACGTACACACACACACACACATACACACACGTACACACACACACGCTCTCTATATCTCTCTCTTTCTTTCTCTCACTTTAAAAATGCAGCCCAAGACCCCCCCCCCCCCCTCCCCTTTCGTTAAGCTCAAAAGGCAGGAGCGATCGGAAACCATATCACAGGGGCAGAGATGGTAGCATAATAAGACGCCTTCCCCTCGGGATGCGAAGTCATCAATGTCCAACAAAAACGAAGACCGTTGACAGCGAGGGAGACTTGGTTCTGCTGAACTGGAGGGAAGATTGCTTCAGCGACTAGCACTGAAGCCGACGTTTTACAGTCAGAGAATCTTTTGGCAGGTCTCTTTATATCAATTAATTTTAACACGAGACATGGCACATTATTCTCCCTCTGGACATGAATGTAATTAGGCCATCGGGAGGTGTATCCGAATACGACGATGAGTAGACACCTTGACTGAGGAGCACGAAGCGAAAGTGGGTGCCGCCCAGGTAGGTTGGAGCCAGCCGCGATGTCTGATTGGTTGATATCACCACAAATGTCAATGTCAACCAATCAGACCCCACTTGGTTGACATCCACCCTTCGTACACCTCGGCCCCGGAATCGAGGACAGCGGAATGAGTAAAAAATATATGGTAAGCGGAGCCGCCTTCCTTTGCCCCTACCCCCCGCGGGTTAGGGGGAAGAATTTACCCGATGCTCCCCAGCATGTCGTAAGAGGCGACTAACGGATTCTGTTTCTCTTTTTACCCTTGTTAAGTGTTTCTTGTATAGAATATAGTCCATTTTTGTCAAGATTTTAGTCAAGCAGTATGTAAGAAATGTTAAGTCCTTTGTACTGGAAACTTGCATTCTCCCAGTAAGGTAATACATTGTACTACGTTGCAAGCCCCTGGAGCAAATATTTGATTAGTGCTTTTGTGAACAATTGACAAGTGGCTCTATCCCATCTCCCCCCCTTTCCCCGTCGCGATATAACCTTCGTGGTTGAAAATGACGTTAAACATCAAATAAAGAAAGAAAGATCCTTTGCCCCTCATCGGAAGATGTAGCAGTTTATCCAAACAAACAAGCAAACAATATTTAAAAAAACAAAACAAACAAAAAAACAGGGCCAAGACACATAATTATAATGAAGGTCGAACAAAAAAAAACCAAAAAAGAGCTCTCTTCCCTCCCGATGGCCTACGTAGCAACACAAAAGTTCACCGGGAGGGTAAAGACTGCACATAGGAGGAACCCCTGCCACCTATCACCAGGACCAAGGTATGGAGAAGGGAAAGTGGAATGAATAAAAGATGGAGAGTGCAGCTAGCTACTTCCGGGAATCCATGCAGAGACTCTCAGTAACTTCCTGTGGGAGCGAGAGGTTGCGATGTGTATTCAAAATTGACAAAAACGGAAATCCATGCCACCACCCGTCACGACCACGGAATCGAGGAGAAGAGAGTGGGATGAAAAAAGATGGTGATGGAGGTGGGGGGAGGGGGGAGGGGGGGGGGGGGTGTCTTATTGTATCCGCTGACGCTGGAATGAAAACCGATGAGATGTCTCGTGTCCTTCCATGCAAATCTCACAGCAAGAGGTAGAAGCACGGGAGAGGAAGCACAGTATCCTTAAAAAGTAAAAACAAATATATATATATAAATAAATTAAAAAAGGGGGGGGGGGGGTAGGGGCAGGGGGCTGGGGTAGGAAGAAAAAAAAAGGGTAAAGGAAAACCCCCGACAGCACCCACCAGTACCAAGGAATCGAGGAAGAGAGAGCGGAATGGAAAAAGATGGTGAGTGGTTCGAGCTGTCAGCCGTCTTGCTGAATCCACAGGACTTCTCCTTGGTGAAATGAAAACCGATGAGATGACCTGATGATCAGCGTATCGCTGCGCTATTCATTGGATGTCCGCTGGTCACAGAAAGAATTGGGGGGGGGGGGGGGGGATTGGAGAAGAGTTGAAGCAGATGGGGCCAGGGGATATAGGGTCAGAGTTTTTTTTCTTCTGAAGCCTGTCCTTAATTGAGCGAAGCCGACTTCGCGAAGTCTTTTTACCGTCTTCTTCTTCTTCGGCGTTCCAGGTCTTTTTACCGAAAACTCAGCGCAGAAGCTTCGTATGGCCAGCTTCGAGAAGTATACTTCGCGTCGTTGACTTCGCCTAGTTAAGGACATGCTTATTTTAGGGGAGGGGAGGAGAGGGGGGGGGGGATATACGTTATCTTTAGGCCGTCAAAGCTCCTGTGTTTCGGAGTGTTTGTATGTTCGGAAACGCGAATTGATTTTCGTGTTTAGAACACCTGTTCCGTGAACTTGAAGTTTTCAAAATTGTTTTCGATTTGCGCGCTTGGAATATTCTGTACATTTGATGTTTGGAACGCCAAGATGATTTGCGTGACTAGAACATAATATATAATTTAATATCATATTCTTACTCCGAATCACATTAGCATTGAGTCACCTGAGATGCTTATCACTGAAAAACGCTTACCCGGCTAAAGAATTTAAAGGGAAGCAACCCCATCACCAAAACGAAAGTGAAAGTAGCTTTGGTAATGGGCCAGTACACCGGGAGTTACCTCCCATACGGGTGTATGCCACGTCACTTCCTCTAGGAACACGTGCCTATTATCATACGTCTTTTTCACCTCGGAGAGGACGGTTCACTTTTTGACGCTCTGTGGCTGACCTTGTGTGTTTGAGTGACACCCGCCGGCCACGTTACCCAGCTTGTCTGCTCGCCTTGCCTACAGTTTGGTGAGCTCGTTCCCGTTTGTTGTTGGTTGTTTGCGCTGTTTCGTTACTGTACGTTGTCCGTTTTTTACGGACTTGTGTGTCAGTGACTTGCGTGTTTCGCCATTTTGTTGTGTGAGTTAGTTAGCTAACTCGTGTGACTTTGCTAGTAGCTCTGCGTGCCCTCTTTCTGTTTGGGCAAGTGTAGCTTTAGTATTTTGTTGACGCGTAAGCGTGTGTGTTTACTGTGTTTTCAGTCGTTTTGACTTACGTTTCAGTAAATCTTTTTACTTTGCCACGTGTTGTTGACGTTTGTGTCAGTGTCTTGCGTGTCGCCATTTTGTTGTGTGAGTTAGTTTTCTAGCTCGTGTGACTTTGTTTGTAGCTCTCCGTGCCTCTGCTTGTGGGGCAAGTTTAGCTATAGTATTTTGTTAACGCATTAGTGCGTGTGTTTACTGAATTTTCCAGTCGTTTAGACTTATGTTTCAGTAAATTTTTTCGCGTTGCCACGTGTTGTTGTCAACATGTCTGATTCAGACAAGCGCCGTGGCAAGTCGGACCCCAAGGGGAAAATTAAGGCTAAGTCTTCCTCTTCCAAAGCAACGTTACTTGTTACAGACCAAGAGCGTAACACTTTGTTGGCTGTACCAATTTCGGCGCCTAGCGCTGTTACTACTTCTGCTTCTTTTGCGGCGCCTAGCGCTACTGTTACTTCTGCACCTGTCTCTACATCGGAGACTTCGTCTTCTTTGTTAGCACCTGGACAAGGTGCGTTGGTTTCCTCTCTGTTAAAGTCACTGGTTCCAGAAATCCGCAGCTTGGTGCAGGCAGAATTTCAGCGTTCCGTCGCCAGCAGTTCGGCGTTTCCGGCATCTGGCAGTGACGTCCGGGCATTGGCTTCCGTGTCTTTGTCCTCCACTTCCGGCTTGGAGCAGCGTCCTCCCTCTTCAGCGTCGGTTGGTAAGCAGAGCTGGTCCGATAGCCCTCGTGAGGCGCCTGGACGTTCTCCTTCGGGGGACAGCTCTTTCGCATCGGGTCACGACCGATACCTTGCTGATCTTTCATTTCCGGCGATAACCTACGAGGCCCCGGACTTGTTCGAACAGCGGCGGCAGTCGGTTTCGACTGCCGCATTTCCGGCACTTGCCGGAAGTGATGATCCGTCCGCTCCGGCACGCTACGGCGGTCGCGGCAGGATGGAGTATTCACTGACTTCCGGTCCTTCCGGATCGCGAAGTCAACCAGTGCAGTCTTCACTTCCGCATTTTGCGGTTCCGTTGACTACACTTCCGGTTTCGGCCGGAAACGCTTCTTCCTCTTCTGGTGGTTCCTTCCGGATACCAGATAGTGGATTACAGCGTGCGCCTTCCGGCTTTCAAGCGCCTAGGCTTGAGCAGGCATCACTCCACTCAGTCGGGGGAGTGACGTCAGCTCATCCAGCTCCGGTTTTTGCGGATGGTCGTCCTGCTTACCCTTTACCTTCACAGGGTTTTGGGCGGCAGGATGACGTTAGTGCTCAGGCTTTTCCGGTTTCCGGTTTGCCAGGGCATGCTTCTGCTTCCGGAACTGGTGACTTCGGTCATGGTTCCACGTGTGACTATTCTGATGCTCCATCAGTGGTCAGCGAGGAGTCGCGGGGCGTGTTTCCGTCGAAGCTCAAGTCTGTTCTTGACGTCGCGGCGGAAGTAACGTCTCGTTATTTTCCTGAAGGGGTGGTGGCTGCGGACTCTTCCGCATCATTCGTTCCTTCTGCCATGGCGGACTTCCGGCCGGCACAGGAGGATGTTTCTTCCTTCCGGTTCGCCGAGTCTCCGTCAGTGGCTTACCAACTTTCGCATTCACTGGTTCGTCCAGCACATGCGGGGAGTGGTATTCGGCCAGTGCCTGTTCCGTTACTGCTTCCTTTTGGTCCAGTTCCGGAATCAGCTCAGCAGTGGGTGGCTTCAGCTGCCCAAGCCTCTTCCTTCGTGCCTACGGCCAATAGGAAGCTTGGCATGCCCAATCAGAGCCAGAATTGGCTGGCGTCTTTTGCACTCCCTAGGGCTACCCTTCCGGTTTCCCGGGAATTGCTGCCTCTTCTGACTAAACCGATCAAGCGTGATTCGGTTTTGCCGGTTTCCGAGGCTTCCCTCCTCTCTGCTGAGGAGGTTGGACGTCGGCAGATCGAACTGTCCTCCATTGCGGAGACTCTCGTTCGGGCTCTGTCTCGGGCATTGACCGATTCGCTAGTTCCTTTCACTCTCAGTGAAGAACAGAATGCGGACGATGTCTCTGCGCTTTTGACCGCATTGGCCAAGGTCAATGAGGAACAATTGCGTCTTTCCTCCCTGCAGTACACCCAAGCGGTACTCTGCAGGAGGGATCTCTTCCTCTCGCAGTCCCAATTCACGGAGCTGGCTACTAGGGAGACCTTGAGAGTCTCCCCGGTCTCAGAGGAGTCTCTCTTCTGTCCGCTGGCACTGGATGCCAGACAGAAGGAGATTCAGTCAAACAAGGACAGTCAGTTCCTTGACTACACTCTGAAGGGGGTGAAACAGTCTCAGCCTTCTAAACAGAAGCAGGCTCAGACATCGTCTAACCCCAAGCCAGCTCAGAAGCGGCAGGCTTCGCCGGCCGCTCGTGGTGGGAAGAAGAGGACGGCATCGGGGAGGGGGCGTGGCGGCTCTGGAAGTAAGCCACACCCCCAATGAAGCGCTCCCGATCTCACCTCCCTCCCGCCCTCCACCTTGGTGATGGCGGGAGGCCCCTCCCGGGCACTTTCTCGTTGGATGTCGGTAGTAGACAGCCAATGGATTGTGGGAGTGGTGAGTTCGGGCTTCCGTCTACTCTGGCGGGAGGAAAAGGCGCCTCTTACCCGAGTGCCTCCGCGGTTCAAGCCCCCCTTCTCGCAGGAAGCACGTTCCGTCTTGCAGTCGGAAATTGCCTCCCTGGAGCAGAAGGGCGCGGTGGAGAGAGTTCGGGTCCACAGCTCCCTGGGATTTTACGGGCGTCTGGTCGCTGTTCCCAAAGCATCAGGAGGATGGCGTCCCGTGTTGGATTTATCTCTCCTCAATACTTTCTTGAGGGAGATAAAATTCAAGATGGAGACGCCAGCCTCTGTCCGAGACTCTCTCCGCCCAGGAGACTGGGTGACCTCGATCGATCTCACGGACGCATACTTTCACATTCTTATGCATCCGACCGACCGGAAATGGCTTCGTTTCCGGTGGGGAGATCAGATCTACCAGTTTCGCGCACTCCCTTTCGGGCTGTCTCTCGCACCGTGGATTTTCACCATGGTGGTGAGACAGGTCTGTGCACTGGTGAGGTCCCAGGGTATCCGTCTGCGGGCTTATCTGGACGACTGGCTCATCATGAACCAGTCCCAGAGCGGCTGTTCGCAGGATACCCTGACGGTTCTTCGAGAATCCAACTGGTTGGGGTTCTCGATCAACCGGGTAAAGTCGGAGCTGACCCCGTCACAGACATTCACTTATCTGGGGATGTCTTTCGACACGGTCGCTTGGACTGTCCAGCCTTCTCAGAGAAGGGTGGACAAGCTCCAAGCTCAGATTCGCTCCACTTTACCTCTCCTGATGGCTTCCATCCGCTCGCTCGCCTCCATCTTGGGGCAGATGGAGTCTATGGCTCTTCTGGTTTCACTGGGCCGGGTCCACAAATGTCCGCTTCAGTTCGCGCTGAAGCCGTTTGTGGACTCTCCTCTGGTGGACTGGGACGCCCTCATCCCTTTGCAGGGATGGTTCCAGTCTGCGACCCTTCCGTGGTTGCACACGGAGTGGGTCTGCAGAGGTGTTCCGATCGTCGTGCCCCTCCCCGACCTGGACCTCTTTACAGATGCGTCCAGGGAGGGTTGGGGGGCACATACAGATCTTCAGACTCCTCCCTTTCCGTTACTCAGCCGAGTAATCCGGAAAGCGGAGATGGAGGAGCCGGCCCTTCTTCTTCTGGTCGCTCCTCTGTGGCCGTCGCAGGTCTGGTTTCCAGATCTTCTTCGGCTTGCCCAAGGGCCCCCCATTCGAGTGCGAGGGGAACTAGTGCAGCCCCGAACAGGCATTCCACACGAGGAGCCCAGTCTTCTGAAGCTTCACGTGTGGAAGTTGTTCGGGACTCGCTGAAGCGCTCTGGGGCGTCGTCTTTGACTCTGGACTT
Organism: Littorina saxatilis; assembly: GCF_037325665.1. Classification (NCBI taxonomy): domain Eukaryota; kingdom Metazoa; phylum Mollusca; class Gastropoda; order Littorinimorpha; family Littorinidae; genus Littorina; species Littorina saxatilis. The sequence continues at coordinate 12,516 of NW_027128826.1, forward strand.
GGTGGCTCGCTCGCATAGAGCGTCCACCTCTTCAGTTTATGCTTCCCACTGGAAGGCATGGACTGCCTGGTGTTCAGCTAGAGGGGTGAGTTCGGTGGCTCCGCGCTCTATTCAGGTCGCTAACCACCTCTCTTTCATGTCTTCACAGGGCGCCTCAGTCTCCTCGTTGAGGGTCCGGCGCTCCGCTATCTCGGCGACTCTTCAGCAGATTGGTCGTTCTGTTCGAGTCGGGGGCGTTATAGCTGCAGTCATTAAAGGGGCTGCTCTTAAGGAAGCTAAAGCTCGTTTGCCCGCTCCCAAGTGGGACTTGTTTTTAATCCTGGAATTCCTTCGTTCTGCGGATTTTGAGCCTTTAAGCGAGGCCAGTCTGTTCAATGTCACTCGCAAAGCGCTGTTTCTCCTTTTGTTGGCTACGGCCCGACGGGGTAGCGAGGTCCACGCCCTGTCGGGTCAGCCTGGAGATATCTCCTTTGAGCCGGACGGTTCCGCATCTTTGCGTTTCCGGCCTGATTTCCTGGCCAAGAATCAGTCTCCGGGGCAGGCCTCTCCGCTGGTTAGAGTTAAGGCTCTGACCAGCGCGTTGGCCCCGGGTGACCCCGATTCGGTCAATTGCCCTGTGAGGGCACTTCGTCTGTACTTAGCCCGGACTCAGCCGATTCGGTCTAGTTCTCAGAAGTTGTTGTTTATCTCTCTCCTTACTAGGCGCGAGAAAGATTTGTCGAAGGTAACGTTGGCCCGGTGGGTGTCCTCGCTCATCAAGCAGGCTTATGAGTGGAGGCGCACAAAGAGGGGGGGGGGGGGTTATGCCCTCCTTGCCACTTGACTCGGCCCGAGCCCATGAGACGAGGGCGTGGGCATCCTCTCTGGCAGTTCTGCGCTCCAGACGTCTAGAGGAGGTGCTGACAACTGCGTATTGGCGTTCCGAAGATGTTTTCATAAACTTTTATCTTCGGGACGTCACAGCTCTTCGACAGGATGGCTCCAGAGGCCTTCCAGCGCTCATAGCAGCAGGCCAGTTCCTGTCCAGAACTTGATGGTGAGTTTTGATTCATTTCTAGCCCACCGCCTTGTTGATGTTATCTGCTAATGTGATTCGGAGTAAGAATATGATATTAAATGGAAAATTTCCTAAATAAATTATCATTTAATTAATATACTTACCCGAATCACATACTGTATTCCCTCCCACCTGCCCCGCTTATGGTTTTAAGATTTTTTAAAGCCGTATGATAATAGGCACGTGTTCCTAGAGGAAGTGACGTGGCATACACCCGTATGGGAGGTAACTCCCGGTGTACTGGCCCATTACCAAAGCTACTTTCACTTTCGTTTTGGTGATGGGGTTGCTTCCCTTTAAATTCTTTAGCCGGGTAAGCGTTTTTCAGTGATAAGCATCTCAGGTGACTCAATGCTAATGTGATTCGGGTAAGTATATTAATTAAATGATAATTTATTTAGGAAATTTTCCATTATACC
>NW_027128828.1:0-15415 GCF_037325665.1 Littorina saxatilis
GAGAGAGAGAGAGAGAGAGAGAGAGAGAGAGAGAGTTTCTTTCAGTCTGGGTGCGCGCATATCTTCATAATTATATTCTTGAGGATTCCGGGATATTCGTGCAGAGAGAGAAAGAGGTAATGATAGAAAGAGAGAAGATTCAGAGACAGAGACAGAGAGAGAGACAGAGAGAGAGACAGAGAGAGAGAGAGAGAGAGAGAGAGAGAGAGAGAGAGACGGACGATTGGTCTTTCGCTGGGGGTATGCAGTGCCTTGGCAATGCACATCTACTTAATTCCTTGTCGGTTCCTGATTACAAAAACATATAGATATGATATGTTTGGATTAAAAACACGCTCAGAAAGTTAAAACGAAGAGAGGTACAGAAAAGCGTGCTATGCACCACAGCGCAACCACTACCGCGCTAAATAGGCTCGTTAATTTCAATGCCTTTTGCACGAGCGGCGGACTACGGTCATTGTGAAAAAATGCAGTGCGTTCAGTTTCATTCTGTGAGTTCCACAGCTTGACTAAATGTAGTAATTTCGCCTTACGCGACTTGTTCTTCTTCCGTTAGCATGCATATCTCGTATATACAGCTTCATCCCTGCTATCTTGTCTTCTTTTATTTATTTTTTTACACAGGACAGATAAAAAAAAATGTTTGTAATCAACGACACCAACAACAACAACAACAACAACTACTGCAACAACAACAACACCAACAACAACAACAACAACAACAACACCAACAACAACAACACCAAAACCTTCACCACAACAACAATACGACCCCAATCCCCAGCTGATCAAAATGAACCACACACCAATGACAGAACGCAGTAGTTGTGACGGTACGGATCGTCTGCAGTGTCTAAACACGCGCTTTTCCGGGTTTTGTTGGCGTGCCATTTTCAATTTGGCGAGCTCCAGAACACACGCCTTCTCCATCTCTTCCGAACATTCCATCGCAGTCTGACGGGGATTACTACCCGGGTGGATCATGATGGCACGCAGATAAAAAGCACCCGGAGAAGAATTTGTAACAGGAAAGAGAGTTGTTCACCGCACCGGCTTACTGCGACTGAACAATAGTGGATAGAGAGTACAGTGCAAATATCACGAAGAACAGTTACGGTGCAAAACTGAAGTGAGGGGTATACGTAACGGTATGTAATGTATAATGTCATGTATGTCTATAAGGGACGGGTTGGAAGATTAGGCAACGCCTAAAACCTTCATCCCTTTGTAATACAGTTTTGAATCTGAATCTCTCTCTCTCTCTCTCTCTCTCTCTCTCTCTCTCTCTCTCTCTCTATCTCTCTCTTTCTCTCCGACACTCACACGCACACGCACACGCACACACACACACACACTCATACACACACACACAGTCACAGACACACACACACACACACACACACACACACACACACACACCCACACACACACACACACTGTTGTTGTTGTTGTTGTTGTTGTTGTTGTTGTTGTTGTTGTTGTTGTTGTTGTTGTTGCTTCTTTCTTTTCTTTTTTTTTTTTTTTTTTTTTTTTTTGGGGGGGGGACACGATATCATCGTGAACAGTAGTGGCATATAGCATTAAGCATTATACGCATTCGTTTCCGATGGACATCTTTAACACCCGTCAAACACGCAACGTCCGTCTTGACCGGAGTGACCCTGGACCATTACTCTGTCCGCCAACGGAAGATTGTCCATTCGTCAAGACTCTAACCACAGTGGAACCCACTTTTAAGACACACCCCCCCCCCCCCCCCCCCCCCCCTTCCCGTCTGCAATTTAAGATTTCCTCTTTCAAAGACCCTGTTTTCTCATAATGTTCGTGCATAAACCCTGTAAATTCACCTCCATTCTGAGAATATCTCCTTTTTGAAGACCTGAGTTTTGACAATCTTAATAGTAGGTTCCACTGTATGACGTCGTTAAGTAGGCTAAGTGGTTTTGTAATCGTATATGAACACTCACAATTTTTCTCTGTGATTGAATTTCGAGTCATATTTTCGTTATTTATATATATATAAATAAATAAAGAAGCGACTCTAGGATTACAGAGTAAACTGCCGCGGACGAGCGTCGATTTTGAACCGTTATTTCTTTCCCTTTCAACACTCGTCTACAAGAGTCGGCAAAACGCCAAAACTTATTTTAAATCGCTGAAAACGTTGTCGTCATTTCGTCAGAACGATTGAGCAAACCAGTCCTGCCCAAAACGTCAAACGTTGCCGACACGTGTATGGTCATTTCGGTACATTTGTGATAAACAAATCCTGGACGCAGCTCTTCTGTCTTGATGGGGGTTGTTTTTAATGTCAGTTCTATAAGTTTGTAATCACATTTGTGCCACCACGTGTGTCACGTACACCGCGACAGAAATTGTTTCACGTCGCATGCACTTGGTCCTCCGTGGATAATAAACCATTAAGAACATGATGGTATATTAGTATAATTCAACATTTAACCCGAGTGTGATCATTTCTCTCGGATGACATGTTTCTGTCAAGGGAGCTTTATAGGCAACACCGGGCTGTCCCCTGTCGATAGGCGCTGTCCAGCTCGCCTTAGTCAAATCATATTTATTTCATGAAGAGCCAGCGGATGATCATGAACGCCGATGATTTATTGCGGTCAAGTGCACGAAGTGGGTGACTGGGAATACTCAGAACATACATTTGTCATTAACCTTCCCCACAGAGGTCTGTACACCGAGCAGAGGTAAACCTGAATGACTTGGAGTCGTTTCTTCTCTTGAAGTGGGATGCCGACAAACCGAAGGAGCTAACTAAAACAATATATAAAAACAAAGAGACTGCCAACGTTCCCAAAATTCAGAATCAAAAAACAAGCCAGGTATACAGGTTGTAGATTCTATCAATATAAGTTTTGTGTCAATATTTTTGTGTCTGTTCACTTAAAAGACCGTTGGGTCGAAATATTTGTGAATGTATTGTTTTGTCAATAACAAACGTTCCAACAACCTACCTTTCTTGTTTTTTAATTTTAAAACAAGATATGGTTTTTATTGCACAAACTTAATTGGCGAAGTGGTGAGTTAATTAAAAAGCCGCATGAGTTTGGCTCAACGGAAAGAACCAGCTGCATAAACATTTTTTTTAGAAGCCTTGAGGCTTCGTGCTAAAGATCATTTAGGTTCAGATAACTGTGTCGTGATGTTACATATTTGATGGGCTGTTCAAATATGCATGGAGAAGTTATGCACACGCTTACACTGAAAGCCACTATCTCTGACGATGCGTCGCGTGTACATGTACATGTACATGTACATTGCACAGTTTGTCGGTCAGTTTGTCGGTCAATTGTTATTTTATTCAGTCTTGTCTGCGGCTGCTGAGCGCTTAGGGGGCATTTTACAGAAATCGTTAAGAAAATGTATTTTCAAAAGATGCAATGCGTCCCACTCTATGTTGTATGCTTTTTACATTAGATAGGCCAATTGGTCCTGAGAGGACCTACAAACTAACTAGTCAGTCAGTCAGTCAGTCAGTCCCTCTCTCTCTCTCTCTCTCTCTCTCTCTCTCTCTCTCTCTCTCTCTCTCTCTCTCTCTCTCTCTCTCTCTCTCTCTCTCTCTCTCTCTCTTTCTCAGTCTCTCTCTCTCAGTCTTTCTCTCGCGGTCCCGCGTAAAAGGTTTAAGGAACGTTAAAAACGAACAATCAACTAATTCTTTCTCCCCCTTCCACTCTACTCCACGCCTACCCCCTCTCCCCCTCCCCGACCGCCATGAACACAAGGAGAGTGGACAAAACGTTACGTGAGGCATTATGATACTTATGTCATTCTATCATATCAAGCAGATGTCCGAAAGACACCAAGGACTTGCCTTCAAACTTGTTTACATTGTCGAAACTGTCAAGGCCGTTTCTGACAAAATAAATTGCGAAAGAAAATTAAAAAATCCCAGCAACATCCCTTCTAACTCGATCTCACCTCTCTCCTTCCCTACCCGCCTCCCCCTTCCTCCTCTCCCCTTATCCTCCACCTCCCTCCCCTCCGCCCCCTCCTCTCTAAAGAGTGTCATGGGACAAAACGTCACGTGAGGTGTTCACTATAGGAACCGTTCAATTATTCAAGCGAGACAGACACAGTTTCCTTACTGATTCCGCAGAATCGACAGTTTGTGTATAATTATGTCTCAGTGGGATCGGGGAACTGAAAGTTTCACGTGCAATGTTATAACTTTGTCTCTGAATGACAGGAACAAAATAAAGAAAGAGAGAAAGAAACGCCAGCCTCCCAGCAGGCGGAAGGTCATGGGTTCGAATTCCGGCCGCGTTTGAGGGTTAAAGGGTGGATATTTTGCCGACCTCCTAGGTCAATTTATGTGCAGACTTGCTAGTGGCTCATCCCCTTTCGTGTGTACACGCAAGCACAAGACCAAGTGCGCACGGAAAAGATCCTATAATCTATATCAGAGTTCGGTGGGCTATAGAAACACGGGAATACAATTCAAGCATCCCCGAAAGCGGCGTATGGCTGCCTGAATGGCATGTCATGCACGTAAAACCCGTGTGAGTTTCAGCAAATGAACGAAGAAGAAGAAAGAAAGAAAGAAAGAAGGACGGAGGGAAGAAAGGATGGAAGGAACGAACGAACGAACAAACGAACGAAAAAGACAGATGTTTCCTTTGGGATGTAGGGATTACATATTTTGTGTAGTTCTGAACATTTTCTTTCAAGCAAAAACGACAGCAAGGAACAAAGAAAAATCAAAACTTGACTTAAATGTAACAAGACAAGCTTTTCTGCTCTGTCTCAACATTCTTCTACAAAAAAAAGAGCCCTATCAAAACATGTTTTATTTGTTTGTTCCTTCTTCCCCCTCCTCACTTTCCTTCTCTTCTCCTCCCCTCCTCCCCTCCTGCACGTCCTCCATCTTTACAGTTCTTTTTCCCTTGTCCCCTCTCCTGTATAGCGTATACCCCCAAACGTTATGTTTACTATAAAACTTCATCATAAGAACGCCGCTCTTGTTGGTCCAAAACAAACTCCACGATTTACAACCCCCCTGAGTTTGGAATGTCTGTACACATGCACCAAAGCAGAAGCTACACACAACTCAGTCGTAATCCTCAAAAGATGAAAGAAGATAAAACAAGAAAATTATAAAAATAGAAGAACGAAAAAGTGGAGAGAAAAAATGTGCACAGCCCACATGCACTGACAAAAAAAAACACAGTCTACTGTCAGTATTACAACCATTGTCGGCTGTTAGGGTGCCAAGCGATGTCGGTTTATCGTTCAGTTTTACTGTGCGAGCAAAATGGAAAAAGTGTGTGTGTTTTGGCAGAGAGTGACATCAGCTTCAAAGCAATATCATCCCATTTTCGGGTAGCATTTTGAAAGCGCGCCATTTACCCACCAAGACGTTTGGTGTTTTGCCGAAGTTTGTGAACTCATTAGTTCCACATAGATCGCTGCATCAAAAATACAGGCTGTTTTGTGTGTGCCAAATGAAAGGAACACTTCGCTGTCACATGGCTACTCACGGACGGGCGTCTTAGAGGGTCCCGGGCCCCCCACTTTTAATGTTTGGAGGCTCCATGGACCCCCTACGCGGAGTTTAAGAGGGTCCCAATAGTCTAGGGTCCGAAAACAACCTGCGTGCTAATGACGCATTGTGATAGCGAATAGTGTCACATGAAGTCTTTTTTAGATTATAATATCCAAGGAGGATACGTATACCTATAATCAGTGTTAAATGGAACACGTTGTGTGTGTGTGTGTGTGTGTGTGTGTGTGTAGGTGTGTGTGTGTGTGTGTGTGTGCGTGCGTGCGTGCGTGCGTGCGTGCGTGCGTGCGTGCGTGCGTGCGTGCGTGCGTGTGTGTGTGGTCTCAGCTGTAATCAGAGGGTTACTCAAATGTTAAGTACTTCTCTACTCTGAACGTATTCTTCACTCAAACAGCGAACACAACGCAACAACTGAATTGAAGACGAAATTATTTTCCAATCTTTTCCTGAAACGAGAATCCTGGTGGGACTTGCAAAGCACGAACTTGGAATCACTAATTTTTCTGAATCCAGCGAGCTTTTCTCTGGGAAAAGCACTTGATTAACTGGAGGTCAGGAAGTACTTCTGGGTGATTTCAGTACACTTCTCCAGTCTTTCAAGGCTTAAGAGACACTTCGGGTTTCAGATCGTTTCGTTGTGTGGAAAGATTCCAATTCTGATAGGTTCGCATAAAACAATCGGACTTCAAAAACTAATGGAGTTCTGCTGTTTACTGCTCTGGCAGTTCTGGATTTCGATTGAAGTTTTTTTTTCGGTGGCTTCTTTAAGGACAAAAATGTAATTTTCAATGTTCTCTTATCAGATTTTTGCTTACCCACAACCATGCATCCCAAATTTTCATTTGGCATTTCTTTGAAACATAAATTTTAATTCTTCGCAAATGTCAGCAATGAAATAGAGCAAAATCCCACAAAATTGGAAGTTTAATCCAAATTTGCCATAATACCCTGATATGATATGAATTTAAATAGAATTTCAGAAACGGTAATGCAGTTGGACTACCTCGTCAGAATTTACAGCAAAACGATTTGTTCTGTGCAACATTATTTCTTTGATGATCACAAAATACTTGTTTAAACAACAACAACAGTTTTGCAGTGACAAATAACACGATTTGTTCTGTGCAACATTATTTCTTTGATGATCACAAAATCATGTTTAAACAACAACAACAGTTTTGCAGTGACAAATAAAACGATTTGTTCTGTGCAACATTATTTCTTTGATGATCACAAAATACTTGTTTAAAAAGAAACAATTTTGAAGTGACAAATAATGAATACACAATGGATGACACGCATCTCATAACACGCTTCTGCGACGAGCATCATCCTGCTTCCTTTCTCTAGAAAATCCACAAGCAATGAGACTATACAGTGCTGCAGCAATGGTTTATCGTGCTGAAGGACGAGGGTGCTTATTAAATTTACATATTGACGTGCGTCACGTGCTTCGCTCTGTGCGCGCTTCGGGAGGTGTGAAGGCGAGTGAGAGAGATCAGTGCCTAATGATTGGTGACTGTCGTGACCTCAAAGAGGTCTGTGCGTAGGTGAGAAAAATGTGTGTATGCCCTATTCCCCCCCAACACCCCACTTTCCCCATCCATCCCGAACAAATACGTTTTTAATTGCTTGCTATAGTTGTGATGCGATATAGACAGGAGATAGATGATGTGTGCCTGTAAGTGTCAGTGCGTCTGTGGGTGGGTGTGTCTTTGTATCTGTGTCTATCTGTGTCTTTGTGTCCGGCTGTGTGTGTCTCTGCCTGTGTGTCTGTCTCGCTGTCTCCCTATCTGTCTGTCTGTCTGTTTGTCTGTCTGTATGTTGATCTATGTCTCTGAATAAATGGGTATAACCTCAAGAGAAGACTTTTACCAACGTAACTAATATGCGTTTGGGAAATAAATAGGCCAGTGAAAAAAAAATCCCATTTTTATTGCAAAACTCTGGACGCATAAAGAATGATCAAGGAGAAAAAAATAGAGAGAAAAAAAGGCGGGGAAAAATTGGGACAAGGGCATTTCAGTACCACAGAAGCCGCCCTCCCCTGGGAAGATTGCCCAGTAACCACGTTATATCCCCCAAAACTTCAATGTTTCATCGATCGCTTTTTAAGAATTTTTTTTCTGTTTCTTTCTTTCTTCCTTTCTGTTTGTCGTTTTGTACATGTATGTGATATTCAAACACTATTATGCCTGAATGTGAACGAATGCATGACACTTTGTTCTGTTCCTGCATTTAATAGTCCTTCTCTTTACATTTAGTCAAGTTTTGACTAAATGTTTTAACGTAGAGGGGGGAATCGAGACGAGGGTCGTGGTGTATGTGTGTGTGTGTGTGTGTGTGTGTGTGTGTGTGTGTGTGTGTGTGTGTGTGTGTAGAGCGATTCAGACTAAACTACTGGACCGATTTTCATGAAACTTGACATGAGAGATCCTGAGTATGGTATCTCCAGACATGTTTTTTCATTTTTTTGATAAATGTAGAGAAAGGGAGAATGTACGTTCTGGCTCACCGATTCCGACAGACCCTAAATATTAACGCAAAATAGGCTTCTGGACTAAACTTTTACTAAAATGAAACATGCGACAAAATCAGAAAAATACTGCATAAATCCATACAAAAAAATACAGTAAAGTAAGGTTGTTTTGAACCAATGCCGGGTCTGTCGGAATCAGTAACCCAGAACGTACATTCTCCCTTTCTCTTATACAACATTCTTAAGCTCAATACGCTCTCTCATTTACAAACTTTACTTCATATGTTCTTTCACTGTTAGAATTATATCTGATACATGCAATGTGACTGTCTAAACGAATAGTTAACTCTTTACAAGTGATTCTATTTTTACTTTTTCTTCCCGTCCTATTTGAATCCCCTTTTTTAAAAACTGCTTTTTCAGATCTTCTATATCGAGTGGCTTGTTATATTCAGCTCGTGTTTTTGTTTGAATACTTGCTTTCTTACTTTTGTAGTCATCAAAGTCTGTTTGTATCTGTTTGAATTCTTCGTCAGAAACTTTTGAATCTTCAAGTGCTTTACTGATAGACAGTTTTAGGCTAGACAATTTTGATGATGCAAGAGTGGAAATGGATTCGTGTTTTTCAAGCTTTTTCACAATTTTTTTCATTATAGCTGATGCTATAAATGATAAACCACCAACTGCTGCTGCAACACCACCTAGGATTAGAGAAACTGGAGTCCCTACTCCGGTAGCTAACAGAATTGTTCCCGTTACACCTGCAGCTGATGCAAGGATAGTAGAACCAGTGCTGGCATTAGAAAGGCTGTTGTAAGTTGTTGAGTACTTACGTCTAGCGCGAGAATATTTTTCTAATTCATCTTCTAGTTGTTTTTGTATATTACTAATGTGTGCCAGTCTGAATTGTTGACTTTCTGCTGCACTTTCATCAATATTAGGATAAAGCTTCACACTGCTAGTCATCTTTTTAATGCAAAATATAAAATATTTATCTTAATTCTCACTGGCCAGTGTTTCTGCTAAGCTTTGAAGCTGTTCATTGCTTAACACCTTATCTGTATAGTAGAAAGCAATCAAATCAAGATAAGTAAGATTAATACTTCTTATTTCTGTTAAATTATTTATATCTGCGTTAACAACAACATTTTGGTTTGACGTCTGTTTTTTTATTGTGTTAGAATCCTTTTGAACAGCAATAAATACTCTGACTTCTTCAACATTTAATGGTCTCCAGTTGAGATTTATTCCTCTCATTAGAACAGTGTTTGTGGTTTCTTCCCTTTTCCTGACAACTATATCAAATATCATAGTTGCATTCTGCCCTATTGGAAGCTTGGGTATAAAATCGACAATGGTGTCAGCGTCCTTTTCAACACTTTGTTTTCTGTGAATGAGATAGTTGTTCTTATGGAAAGGTTTAACTGCAACTTCTCCCCTGCTGTTAAACGCAGGAACAAGGCTAACAATTAGTGGTTTAGCATTGATTGACTTACGGAATGTGTCGTCTTTTCCAACAAGAGTGTATGGACTCACAAATTCAAACTTCATTTCCCAGTCAATCTTTTTTATAACAGGACTAAGTACCCATTTTTTATTCTGATGTTTCCACATGTAGAATGTGTCATCGACAATTGGATCAGGTACATTAACATCACGGATTTGACCTAGTTTGAGGAATCTTGGTTTCTTTTCATCGTCGATTTCCTTTCTCTTGTAATGACCAGTGTCTGTAAACTCGAATGCATACACTGCACCAACTTCAGCATTGCTCTCAAAGTCGATAGCGTCTGCTAAATCTTTCAACTCTATAGTTGAACATGCAACAGGATAAGCTATTGTAGGTCCACTCGACATTTTAATACTCAATATTTTATGGAACTATTTCCAATGTAATGTTAAACAAACAATCAACTGGTTGTCCACTTTGATTTTTCAGATCAATGTGTAGGAATTCATGACACCCTTCCTCCAAGTCCTTGAACTGAAGTGTCTTAAATGTTGGCACGTGCATTTTACAAAAAGAGGCATCACTCGGTGGAAGAATCCTAAGCAGATCAGAACGCTGATCATTAAACAGATTATAGGATGTGTTAAGCTCTCTCATGTGAACAAACAGTACACTGTTAACATCCATGTCAATGGGACGTGTTCCCTTGTATATTTTTGTAATTCCAAGCATATCAAGGAGTTTGGTTGGAAACTCAACGTTTACTTCTCTAGTTTTGGGCATAGTAAGAGTAGCAATGAGACTTGCATGATTTAAACTCGCTGTAATACCTACTGGAGCAAACAATTCTTTCTCTAAAGTGCAGAAGTCATAGTAACCATCTTCTACAGAATGTGTTTTACCATTAATTCTAACCCAGTTGTTAGCCTTTTTTTTACTGATATTATACCAAGTAACCTTGTACATAATTTCATGCAGTGCAACTTTCATTCCTCCATTTTGATTGTTGATAGGGGTTGCAAGTTTAACTGGCACACCAGTCTTCACATTTGTTAGTGTGATAAACATTTTTTATTCAACAACAAAAATGAGTCAGTATAAATTCAACAAAGACGTTAAATACAAAACTGGACCATATTACAATCCAAAGACTATTTCTTTCCATGAGTTGGACTTTGCTGTAACAGAAACAGAATCCATTCGCGTTAAAGTGCCTGACCCATTCCATTCTTACCTAAATCCCCCAATCAAAAATGATAGTGTTCCAAAGATGTGGAACTCTCACCCAATTCAGTTCTATCAGAATCAGTTAAACTTTGCAATATTCTGTGCAACCACAGGATGTGGAGTGTCCTATGCAGACCACATGAATAATTCAAACTTACTGACAAAGTGTGTGTACACATTTCACGTTTACTATCAGTGCAGGAGAATCTTGTCTGAACTTCAGGCACCAATGCCGCATGAAAAGAGCTGGAACCCATTCAACAATAGGATAAACATGAAAGTGTATGAGCGTCTCTGCAATGAATTCAATATAGATTTTAAGACCGACTTTAGGCAAAAGCAAGACAAAAACCATGGCATGGGAACACTATATTTATGGGGTGTCCACAGGAGGTATAATTTTGATTACTGGCCAGGTCATACATCTTTTTCTTCAAATGTGCAGGTACAGTTAGGATCAATAGAACAACAGCACCACAATGCATGGACTACTTTTATATTAGACACCGGCAAAGGTTTCACTGGATCAGGTGTTGAAAGGATCAATGAATCTATCCGAACATATGCGTGGTGCTTGCTAGGCTCGCAGGCACAGACACGATCAAACATAATGAGAACAAGCACAGGGTTTGGTGCACAGAAACAGTTGTTATCAAATTTAGAAGATGTCATAAACTCTGCAGTTGATCTGCCTTCCAGCATCAAAAGGTATCAAGACTCTCTCCGTTATGCAAGATCAAAAGTTGACTTTGCTGTTGGTAACGGCCTTTACATGTTACCTTCTGATCTCCAGCTGCAGATTGGAACAATAACAAATTATAACAATGAAATCATTATTGCTAGTGACACCCAGCCGCTTGGAAAGGGTGAAGAACTGAATTCAGAAATCAGAACGATGCTACAGCCATATCACAATGAACAGAAACAAAGCGTGACAAGTGAAGATCACGCTGCAGGTGAAGATCATTCTGTCACTAGTGATGATCAAGCTGTTAGTATTAGTGATGATCATGAATCGCAGAAGACTGCTCTAGTAATTGGTGGAGTGGGTGTAGGCTTACTTTTGCTTTATTCTCGTTAGCAGAACACCTGCAATTAAAACTATTAGAGTCCAGAGATGTTCAGCCATGAAACCAACAACTTTACCTGCAAAAGATAACAGCCAGCTAACAATTGAACCAATGATTCCTGGAAGTGCACCCAAAGCTTTTGCTGCTAGTTTCTTTAATAGTTCTGCAATGTGTTTGAGTTGTTTCTTTACCCATCCCGGATCAGATGGAGATGAAGGTGAAGGTGGAGGTGGAGGTGTGACAGTGCCACCTGTGAGTGTTAACACTAATGTGCTTATTGCAAATCCTAACGCAGTTAGTATACTAGCTATTGTGATTCCCTGCTCTCTGAAAAGCGTTCTAATTCTTTCAGCAAGAGTTGTGTCTTCGTAAAGGATTCTTTGAATTGTATTTTTTATTCTGCTGACCTGTGTTCTCAGTTGTTCTCTATTGTTACTTAGAACTTCTAACCTTATGGCTTTCTCCTCCTGCAAATCTTTTAAACGCTTAGAAATTCTGTTTTTTACTTCTTGTTCTAGGTTCAAATCATCAGCATCAGCAAGTTTTTGTTTCTCTTTGTTTATATCTTCATCCAGCTGACCTAGTTTTGACAGATTATTTGCTATTTCACCTCTGATGGTTTGTAGTGATTGATTAAGGGCTTCTATTTCTCTCATAGGTAATAGTTCATGTGGAGTCTTCAGTGAAGTTTCCTCAGAAAAAGAAGTCTCTATTTCTTGTATAAGTTGATCAGCCTCATCTGCAAGTTTATTAAGATCTTGCAATGGAACAGATTCTATTTGAGTAGCAGTTGGTAGTCCTAGTTCTGCTTGTTGAAGTAAGGAAACAACATGGGAAGATGATGACCGTGTGCTAGGCACAATATCTAATTGCCTAAGTCGATTAGCAGTAAGTTTTTGTTTTAGTGAAACTTTTGATAGAAACTTAGCAGGATTAGATTTATATGTAAGTTGGACTTTTTCTCCTTTATCGCTAGTTGTATATAAATGATTTGCTTCCATTTTGAACTGGTTTGGATCTAAAACATCAGGTTCTTCTCCTAAACTTTTGTAGAAATCTCTAACTTTACCTTCCAGAAGTTCATGTCGTGCCACCTCATAATGCAGTGAATGATGGTAGGGAACCAAAGGGATTGCTTCGCTCATGTCGTCCGCTGGCTCAAATAAATCTTCAAATCCACCTTCTGCCATTTGTAACTTATTTTTTATTTTGAAAATAAAAAAAGATGGCACAATCGTTCGGTTCTGTTCTTGATCCTTACAGAAGGCTGAAAGAACCTCTCGGGGTAAAAGGAATAAGGCAAACAGTTATAGTTACAAATAATCCTTCTACTATTGATCAGAATGAAATACTTACTGTTAGGTTTCCTAATCTAGGTAAGAACGATGTTATTGTACCAGGCACTGTAAGACTATCATTCAAATTAGAATTAGAATCTGGCTCAGATGCAAATAGGACTTTGGCTTATAATGTAGGAAGAGCAATTGTGAGGAAGATTACTGTCAAACTGGAAGGGCGGGAAGTGATGTCATTGAATAATGCAGATGTATTTTTAGTTTATGCAGATAATTGGTTGACTGACAATGAAAAGAAAAACAGAGTGTTTCAAGGGATTCAGTCAGACAATGGGATAAAAGTTAGAATAGGAGCAGGAGATAAAGCTGACAACAAAAAAGATAACGCTGTCAATGTTGCTTTTGGAAACAAATTTTGTATTCCACTTGACTTTGAACTCATAAATTCACATCCTCCCTTCTATCAAGGAGCATTGCGTGACAGGCTGTCATACGACCTGACTTTCAATAGTTATGATCGTGTTATGCTTTCACAAGACCCGGAAGCAAAGTATAAGGTGTCTGGAATTTCTTTAGAGTTTGATGTTGTAAACCATCCTGAACTGGCTAGACTTATAGAAAATCAGTACAGTTCTAAGCTGCCTATCTATTATGAAAGAGTGTTGAATCACAGTACACTTTCAAAAAGCCAGGCTGATCCAATCTGGAACATTAACTTGAATACACCAGCTAGGTCAATGAAGGGAATACTTATGTTGTTTGAGGAACCAAAAGATTCATATGAAAGGCAAATAGAAAAGTTTTACAATCCACTAATCAATAGAGTATATTGCACAATTGAAGGGCAGCCAAACCAAATATTTGCATCTGGCATGCTGCCATACCAACACTATGATGAAGCAAGAAAGTACTTTACTGGAGGAAGATTGAAAGACCCAACATCTGATCTTGTGGCTAAAGATCTACATTTACACGGTGTTGGCGTAGAAGATTTCTTGACAAATAAATATGCGTTATGGCTGGATCTCAGAACAACTGACGACAACAAACTGCATGGAAGTGGAAGGCGAATTGAAAACGGATCAGAAGGAATCACAATACAAATTGAAAAGGAAGTAGGGAGTAGTAGTAAATCAGTTAAGATCTACGTGTTTGTTGTGTCAGATGCGCAGTTAAACATCTCTGAAAGCAGATTACAGGATATTGTTTATTGAACGTGTTAAAATGAAGTATCTAGATTTTCTTCCAAAAGATCCACACTGTTCTTTGATTTGTGGGGCAACAGGTTGCGGCAAAACAAGATATGTTTTGGATTTATTACAGACTGTTTACATAAATCACTTTGAACACATAGTCATATTCTGTCCAACCATAAAGCATAACAGAACATACAAGGAGAGAAAATTCATATGGTCTGATCAAAATATATTTATTGTAAATCCTTCTGATCGTCTAAATGTTTGCTTGGAGCATTATTTCGATCTTTTTCAGAACACGCCAACACTGTTTATTATTGATGACTGTGCAGCAGAACGTGACATTGTTAGAAAGAAAAGTGCACTAGCAAAGCTTGCATTCAGTGGACGACATGCATTAATATCAGTTTGGATATTAACACAAAAATACAATGCAGTTCTGAAAGACTTTAGAGAGCAACTCAAAACAATAACATTGTTCTATTCAAAGGACCGTGACAGTTTTGAAGAGTGTCTTCGAGAAAATGATGTCATTGAAAACAAACAGGAGAGAGAAAGAATAAAGAATAATCTGAAATCTTCTAAGCACTCGAAACTGGTTTTAAAAACTGATCAACCAGTTCAGTATGTATGTTTGTAGAAATCCTTGCTAAGTTCTTACCAAGTTCTTACTCAAGTTCTTGTCAAGTTCTTACTCAAGTTCTTGTCAAGTTCTTGTCAAGTTCTTACTAAGTTCTTGTCAAGTTCTTACTCAAGTTCTTGTCAAGTGCTTGTTAAGTTCTTACTCAAGTTCCTACTCAAGTTCCTACCTAAGTTCTTACTCAAGTTTAATTACTAGATTTTAATTTTATTCTGCATCAAAATAAAATGAACTGTGATGAATTGCTGATGCAGACTGCTACAGATATTGAAATCTGTGACAGTAGGACTATACCTGATAAAAAAGAAAGATTGTATTCACTTGCTGTTTGTGGAAAAACAAAACACTACCTTGGGCAGCAGTTAACTGTGGAAGAAGTACAACATCTTTCCTCAGAAGATATAGAAAAGTATCATGGACGGTATGAATCAGTGCTTGGTTCTAAGATGGTTAGAAGTATTGGACAGACTGTTATAGGTTTGTACACAAAGATTTTTGGACATTTTACACCTCTCGACTCGGAGGAAGACC